>NW_021638299.1:0-224922 GCF_900090045.1 Plasmodium malariae
TATATATACCTATATATTTATATATACCTATATATTTATATATACCTATATATTTATATATACCTATGTATTTATATATACCTATATATTTATATATACCTATGTATTTATATACACCTATGTATTTACATATACATTTATATACGTATGTTTTGGGGTGAAATGTTACATTTTGTTTTTTTTGTTTCCTCCCCCCCCCACCTACGTTACAGACCCTGATTTGATTATGTGTAGAAAGCAGCCAGGAATAGGTAAAAATAAAAGGAAGGAAAGAACTATGATAAATACATAGAAATTGATAGATTAAATTTGTTGTTCTTAAGGGATGAGTGGCTAAACAGGGTTGATAAAAACCTGAGGGAGCGACTTGCCATTTATGCTTGCTCAATTTTTGTGAAGCCCCCATCTGCTCCTTTTGCGTACCTATGTTTATGTGTTGTATAAATATGTACGTATATGTATGTATATATATATATGGTTGTATATGTGTATGTATCCTTTTACAGCCATCGGCAGACTATGCGAAAAGTGCGATGGGAAATGCCCAATATGTGATTCTTATGTAAGACCTTACACCCTAGTACGTATATGTGATGAATGCAATTACGGGAGTTATCAGGTATAGTTAAAATGTGCATTGTGATGAAGTAGGAAATTATGCTCTTCTATTTGTGAACATAAAAGAATGTGCATGCGTGTGTTTGTACTTTTATTATGGGAACATACGAACGGTTTTGTCTTTTCCTTCAAAAGGATGAAGGTGTAATTAACCCATCTTACGATTTTTTTTTTTTTTTGTTTTATGTTAGAGCGGTTAAAATTATGTTTTTTTTTTTTTTTCGAGCTGTGAAAACTGTGTTTATTTTTTTTTTTTTTTACAGCTATTAATATTGTATTATTTTTTTTTTTTACAGCTATTAATATTGTATTATTTTTTTTTTTTACAGCTATATTAATATTGTATTTTTTATTTTTATTATTATTTTTTTTTTTTATTTGTCCCTTTTTTTTGCATAGGGAAGATGTATCATTTGCGGAGGAACTGGTATATCGGACGCGTATTATTGTAAAGAATGTTGTCTTTGCGAAAAGGACGTAAGTGACACTTCTACATGTGGGTGCATATTGTTCTAGCCTATTTCCAAATACATACAAATAGTGATATTTGTATATGAGAAAGAAGTTATATTTCTTATAGTATTTCTTACAAATTGTATATTTGCTATTTTGGCATATTTTTCCATTTTTTTTTTTTTTTACCACACTTTCTAATTTTTTTTTTTTTTTTGCGTTTTTATTGTTTAAGAGAGATGGTTGTCCCAAAATTGTAAACTTAGGCAGTGCGAAGACAGATCTGTTTTATGAAAACAAAAAGTACGAATTTAAAAAGCAGTAACGTCGAACACTGTGCCGGTGTATTTTTTGTTGTGCTGAAGTTGTTATAAGTTGGGAGAAAAAAAAAAAAAAGCGATTGTAAAAGTGAATGAAAAAGAGGATACAAAAATAAACGTGTTTTAACTTTAACATGTTGTATTTTGTAGTAATAAGTTGCAGTAACGCTTTTTTTTTTTTTTTTTTTTTAAAAGTTATTCATCATTTGCCTTATCATAATTGTTGTACGGTGCACATTGTCTGTTTTCAAATGTTTCTACAGCCATCGACATTTCTCCATATTCCTTTATATATCTCAATTTTTTTCTGTTTTGTTCCTTTATTTTCAATTTTCTTCATTTCCTCGTGACTGTATCATACATGTAAGAAGTATTTGTATAAATAAAGTAAAATTGTATTTTTTATATCCATAATTATTTAAAATAGAATATCAAAAAATGAACTACTATGTAAACCCTTTAAATAACGCGTAAGCCGTGGATAACAGATTATAGGCATACCCGATCTTTCATTTAGTTCATAAAATAGCATAAATAAACGTTTTTTACAAATCATAGTTAAGACTAATTTAAAAAATTGTTCAATTGTGTCATATATATACTCATCAGTATACTTATCTGTGTTTGGAATAATTTCTTGTTCTATATTCCTGTGTTCATTGTTTATATATTTTTTTAGTTCACTTAAAAGATCTTCATATAATGTCCAACTGATATTCATTGACATTACAGCTGTAATTGCTCTTGAATAAAGTTGCTTTTTATTATTTTTTATTTTTTTATAAAAGCTATACCTCTTAACCTGTTTTCTATAAATTTTTTCGTTATGCATAAAGTAGAAGCAGTTCTTCATCATTAGCATAGCCTGTGAGTAAAGAGAAAAGGGAAAAAAGAAATAATAAATAAATGCAAAGAAAGGAAGAGGAGTGGAAAGGAAAAAGTTTCCATTGTATCTTGTTTGCGTTTATATATAATGTGTAGTTTTCCTTCGGGTGCACAGAGTGCTTTTTATTTTGTGGTTTATAGCTTTTTGTATTTTTTTTTATTTTCTATTTTTTTTTCAGTTTTTCTGCAATTATCTTTTCTTCAATTATCTTTTCTTCAGTTTTGTTTTTTCCAATTTTTTTTCATTTATAACAATTAGCCTTTTTTCAATACTAATATCTTCTCCATCTTTGTAACTACTCAGAAGAATTATGTGCATAAAAAACAGAAAGTAGTGCAAAGTTGTAAGTAGGTTGTATATATCATGTGGGTACACAAAACGAAACGAACGTAGGGGTAAGTATGCTAGTGCATATATAAGGATATGTATGCATATATGCAGATATATACATATGTGCACCGGTGTGAATATATCACATACGAAGGAGGAGTGCTTTTTTTATTTAACCTGTTATTGCTTAAGAGTACCGACTTTACACATGAGTTGCGGTAAAACCCTGTGAAAGTGAAGAAGACAAAATGAACGAAATATAATGAGCATGAGGAACGAAATAAAATACGTATGAGGAACGAAATAAAATACGCATGAGGAACGAAATAAAATACGCATGAGGAACGAAATAAAATACGCATGAGGAACGAAATAAAATACGCATGAGGAACGAAACAAAATGAACGTGAGGAACTAAATAAAATGAACGTGGGGAACAAAATAAAATAAGTATGAGTAACGAAATAAAATGAACATAATGAACAGAGAGAACATAACACCAAATTTTAGTTTATTCCCAAATTTGTTGTATATTAGAGTTCATATGCTGGTTTACATCTTCGTAGGTACATTTTTTTTTTATTTAGAATTTTTCTTTTCATTAATATCGGCATTATTAACAGTCCCCGTGATATCTAAGTGCAGTTGCGATTATTCGGATGAGAAAGCAGTAAGAGAAGGAGAAATCCACTAAACAAGTGAGGAAGTAAGCGACTAAACAAATGAGGAAGTAAGCGACTAAACAAGTGAGGAAGTAAGCGACTAAACAAGTGAGGAAGTAAGTGACTAAACAAATGATGAGGCAAAAAAAAAAAAAAAAAAAAGACAGTATAAGGGGGGATGGAGGGATAAATTATAAACAGAGTGGGTAACTGAAAGAATAACTAAAAGGTATTGACAAAGTTATAAGGCCCAAAAATTTTAAAAATTAGTTTTTATCAAAAGAGGAAAGAGAAAGTGTTGGATGGAAAGGGAAAATATGTTTAAATATTTTAGGACCAAAACAAAGTTCTTTTCACTATTTCTTTGCGTAAACTTTTGTTGCTTTAGTGTACAAGTTTGCACTAAGAATTACAAATGAATAAATAAAAAATTTAAGTTTGCATGGCAATATATTCATGTAATGTACTTTTTGTATACCATGGTTTATACCATCTTTCGTTGAATTACTTAATAGATAAAGAGTTCGATGGATAAACTACAAAAGGGGAATAAATGAAAGGGGAAAAAAAACCAAAACAGGAGTATACAATACACGCATGTGTATGTACACGGGAAAAAGTATCCTCAGAAAGGTCCTCAAGAGGCTTTGTTTTACGTACATACGTACTTATATACATAGGTATATATGTATATTCATATATTTATGCAAAGGTACATGTAAACATACTCATTCGCGGAGGAAAATATTTTTCTTTTTTTAAAAAAAAAAAAAAAAAAAAAATTGTTTAATTTTCAACATAATGCAACTAGATTTAAATTCATGTGCATAACAAATAAATGATGTCTTTCAACACAATGTAGTTTAGTTGTTTCATTGTTCACTCGATTTTTTTTTTTTTATTTCGGTTGGAGATATGGATGGAAGGGGACCTTACACCAATGTACGACATATTGCTCATATGAATTATCAAAGGGGGAAAATATGTATACACTATTAAAAAACAAAAAACAAAAAACAAATAGCCAAATGACCACCTATGAACCACACAGTTTTGCATTAAATAAAAGGATAAAAAAATGTATAAAATGAATTGCACCTAACACGTTCAGTATCTTTTTTTTCTTTCTTCGTTCTTCTTTCTTCTTTCTTCTTTCTTCTTTTTTCTTTTTGTTTTTCAATTCTTTCCTTTTTGCAAAGTTCGTTATTTCCTACACGATTTTATCAAAAAAGTAATTTCATGTTGTACAAAATATGTAAGTACTTGAATATATGCAATAACAAAATTTTAATTTTTTTTCACTTCGGATTAACCAAGCTATATTTCGCAACATGTCATCATACGATCCGATAAAGCTTGTGTAAAATGTTACAAGAATATTAAGAAGGGGGAGAAGGAAAGAAAAAAAAAAAAAGACTCGCAAGTTATGCAATAATAGATAAACATTAATATATACATACATACATACATACATAAAAACATACATGCATAAAAACATACATGCATAAAAACATACACGCATAAAAACATACACGCATAAAAACATACATGCATATAAATTATATATATATATATATAATATCCATACATTTGTATATATGCAAAAAATATATCAAAGCAGAAGGGTAAAAAAAAAAAATTCGCAAAGGAGAAAGGAGCAAGGTGAAAGGGCAAAAAAATTCAAGTTCGTCATTTTTACTATTACATGACTATTGTCATAAACAAAAAAAAAAAAAAAAAAGAAAAAAAAAGAAAATACGAAACAAAATACGAAACAAAATAAGAAACGAAATAAGAAACAAAATAAGAAACGAAATAAGAAACAAAATAAGAAACGAAATAAGAAACAAAATAAGAAACGAAATAAGAAACAAAATAAGAAACGAAATAAGAAAGGAATGTTTCACGTATAATAATAATATTATGTAGTGCTCAAAAAAAATATTTTGTTCTTTTAATGCCTTGAGTGTTGAATGTTCAAAGCGTGAACGAACTAAAAAGGAAAATACAAATTTGAACGAAAAAAATTAGCTAGCAAGGAGTTTGCAAACGGGGAACATGTACATCATATATATTTATAAATAATTTTATACGTTTATACGCATTTGTATACGTTAAATATACATTTCTACGAATTGTATATATATATATATATATGTATGTGCGTACGTATGTATATTCAAAATTCCCCCGTCAAGAAAAATGTGAACCAGTTTTCACCTCTAAACCGAGTCTTACTTATTTCTTTTTTTTTTCAAGTCAACCCTTAAAGTAGCTAGAAAAAAGAAAAAAAAAAAAAAAAAAAAGTATAACGTTATAAAAGTATAACATCATAAGAGTATAAAAAAAGGCAAAAAGGCGAGTAATTAAAAAAACAAGCGCAGATGTATAAAGTCTTAACGTAACCGCCGAATTTGCATAATTTTTTTTTTTTTTTTTTTTTTTATGAATGTGTGCTAAGTTGATGGCTTTAAAAAACGCAAAATGCAATCGGCGTTTCATAATATCACTCCTACTACTATTCCTATTGCTCCTATTCGCATTAGAATCAGGAGGTAGAGATATAAGTAGTGTGGACAGTAAAAGTGAGGGAAAACATAATGGCAGTAGTAGCAGCAGTAGCAGTAGTAGCAGTAGTAGCAGCAGTAGCAGTAGTAGCAGTAGTAGCAGCAGTAGCAGTAGTAGCAGTAGTAGCAACAACAACAGTAACAGTAACAACATCAACAAACACAAAAACAACAATATCAGATATGATGATGGCTCTCTAAGTAAGTCGAACGACAGGGAGAATTTGCAGGGTAAGAGCTCCCCAGAGTTTGTTAGTAGCAGTAAAGAGGAAGAAATGAAAAAGGAAAAAAAGGAGAATAATGAGAATAACGAAACAAGGGAGTATAACCAAAATAGCGAAAATAATTATTTACCAAAAAATGGTAAGAACTTGTCAAGGGGAGAGGAAGAACTGGACCCGGCTACGGACCATTATACCAATTTCCATGAAAAAAGTCAAGTTTTTCTTCCTGCAGAATACACCCTCACAGGTATGAAGGAAAAGGAAAAGGTGTTACAACGAAATGGTAGTCTTAAGGATGGTGTAGATAAAGACTACAAGAAAGGAGGAGAGCAAAAAATAAAGGAAATTAAAAATAGAGATAGAAACATTGATGAAGGTGAAGGTGAAAAACGTAAGAAAAAACTGTCAGCGAATTTTAACCTTCATGGGAAGGGAGAATATGCGTTAAATGGAGAAGAAAATACAGTTATACATACGTTCATCTCGTCAAATAAAGATGTAAAATTAAAAAGTGAAGGAAGGAAAGTAGATAATATGAATAATTATACCATTCATAAGGATGGTTCTAAAGATAGGATAAGCAGTAGAATTGAAAGCGGAAAAGGTACGGATGGAAGTGTTGGTAAGGAAGGTCCTTGTGATGGGCTTAAAAAAAAGAAAATGATTGAGGAAAAGGAAGAGATGAGCAGCACTCAGAGTAAACAAAAATTAGTGAGTAGTAAAAGTAATTTCTCGGCTACAATACTAAATGTTTATATGACTGAAAATAAAAATTTGTACACAAATGTAAAAGTAGGTGAACAGGTTTTAAAATTATCCATAAATAGCAGACTAGAAGGAATATATGTTTTTATGAAAGACTCCCAAGCATGTTATAAGGATGATGAAAAGAAGAGTTGTTACAATCCTAATATTTCTAGAAATGCAACTTGGTGTAATAACGATTTATTATGTTTACCTGCTATTTTATCTAAACCGTATGAATGTTACAATGATAGCAATTTAAATATTGATAGTAAGGCAGCATATCCTAATGTGTATTATGATTCTTTAAAATTTAGCGAAAGTCATGTGGAAGGGTCTGATGACGTAGATATTTTAGATTTGCAGTTGTCGAGCAGGAGTGGAAGTGCAGACGTGAGGGGAAGAATGGGCGGTGATAACGCATTCATCGAAGGAGCATCAAAAGTAGAACCAGAGGGAGCATTAGAAGTAGCATCAGAAAGAGGAGCAGACGTATCAGAAACTGCATCAGAACCAGGCGCGGATGGAACCTTTTTCGAAAATGCGGACATTAAGTTAGTCATTGATTTGTCGCGTTATAACAACTGGAGTTTGTTCAAAGACACGGATGGTATTTTCGGTATTGCGGGCAAAGAATTAAGTTGTAGGAACACAAGTGCATGGAATAATATCATCGAAAAACATAACTCCTTGTTCGCTATTGATATTAATTTACCAGAAAATGCTATAAAGAAATTCGTTCATGTAGATGCTCCGAGTAGTAGCAAGAGGGAAGTTTTTCATTTTACACACATGATGGAAGATCTTCATAAAAAGGAAAAAATAATGGGAAATATATGTACTCAAGGTCTTATTGATGCAGGGGATACCCGGGTTATGACTGGCGCGAAAGGTGAGGATGTGGGAGTGGGAGATAAGAAGAAAGGGGAAAAAGAAGCAGCAGTAGTCAAAGTTGGAGTGGGAGTGGGAGAAGAGGGAGAAGCCGAAAAAGTTAACATGTACAAAGATAAAGCGGAGGGGGGGAAATTACCTGGAGAAGGAAGCGTTGAGGGGAGTAATGGTAAAGATAACATGAGAATAGAAACAGAAAAGAGTAGAAGTGGTACTAGTAGTAGTGATAATAGCAGTAGTGGTAGTGGTAATGGCAGCAATGAGGGGAGTGTGGGGGATGACCCCCCTTTGTGCAGGTCGGAAATTCACATAGGAGATTACAAAAAAGAATATGGCGAAATAAAATGGGCAGAATCGAGAGAACGGGGCGGAATATTTTCGGATTCCTTTATGCAGTTTACTATATATAATTTACAAGTATGTAATAAAAATATATTTGGAAAGTATAGTAGCAATTGGCAAGGTATTATAGACTTAACTAGTAAGTGTCTAGTACTACCAAAAATGTATTGGCTAAGTTTAATGGAGTACTTACCAGTTAATAAGAATGATGAAAGGTGCGTACCAAAGAATAAAGTTGATGTAGTATTTGATGAGGATTCGATCCCTCGAATGTGTTCAGTGGATGAGAAAAACAGACCACTTCCTGTTCTAAAGTTTTACTTCTCTGACAACGATGTTGTGAGTGATAACAATGTATGCAGCGAAGACGTAGACATGTTTAAGGTTAGAAGTCGTAGCGCTAGTGGCTCAAAAACTAACATGCAGGAGATACTCATCCCCCTGGACAATCTCATCATTAACGAGAACAGCATAAATGACAATTACTTGTGTGTCATTCCGGATATACACGAAGGGGTGACTAGCGAGAACAGCGGAAGGACAACGAAACCGTTGATTAAGTTTGGGACATATGTATTAAACAATTTTTATGTTGTAGTTGATCAATATAATTTTCGTGTAGGATTTGCAAATAAAAAAAATTTTCATTGGTCAGATGATAAATGTACAAAAAAAGCAGAATGTATAGGAGATCAGTTTTATGAACCTGCTTTAAATATCTGTATTGATCCTGATTGTTCTATTTGGTATTTCTATACCTTAAATGATCAAACAAAAAAGTGTGAATCATTATCTTCTCGTTTTTATATCTTTCTACTAATACTCATTTTTTTACTTATACTCGATATACAATCGTACTACTTCTACCGAAGGTCGGTGCATGTTGCGAAAATGTCGTCGCGTTGACATGAAATCCAAAAGGGGGGAACGTATGTTTGACAACGTAGAATTGGTCGGGGGCGACCGCACATGCATAAATACATTAATACGTTAATACGTTAATACGTTAATACGTTAATACGTATAGATACGTTAATACGTTAATACGTTAATACGTTAATACGTTAATACGTTAATACGTTAATACGTTAATACGTTAATACGTTAATACGTTAATACGTTAATACGTTAATACGTTAATACGTTAATACGTTAATACGTTAATACGTTAATACGTTAATACGTTAATACGTTAATACGTTAATACGTTAATACGTTAGTACGTTAATACGTTAATACGTTAGTACGTTAATACGTTAATACGTTAATACATTAATACATATGTACGTGCTTATAAATTGCCCCCTCCCCCTTGTCCCATTTGCTATGTTACATCCCACATTTCGCACGAAAATGCATTTCTTACTGGTTTTAGTGCCACTACTGTCTCCAAACTTATTTGAACCGTTTGTTAAGGGCAACTACGAGTGCACCATTTTGGGAATGTACATCTCTTGAAATTTGCTGAACGGATTTATTATTTTTTTTTGTTTTAACGTTGTATGGGTGTGCATGATTGTGTGTTATATCTACTTTCTTTTAATACGCATCGTTATGTTAGTAGTTGTCCATATAAGAATTCCCATTATTTTACTATTTATGTATTCTTATACATTTTTACGAATTTTTGTGTATCTTAACGTATATTCACAATTTTCATTATTTTTGTGTATATGTATATATATATTTGTTTTTTTTATTTTATTTTCTTATTTTTTTATTTTCTTATTTTTTTTTTGTGTGTGCATAACATAACTTTTTTGGCTTTAAAACAAAAAAGAACATTAAAAAGGCGAAAATTATGATTTAAAAAAAAAAAAAATAAAATAATATGAGAAGTTTGTAACCATTGGTTGTAATTTTTTCTATTTTAAAGGGACCTTTGTCCGTTTATGCGATATGCAGTTAGGGGGGTGCAAAGAGGACAATTTTTATAAATTTTAATATATTTATATATGAGTGTATATATATATATAGAATATATACAATATAGTGTACATTTTTTTTTCCCTTTTTGCGCACTTTTTCATTCATAAAAGATGAAGAAAGGAGGAGGTGAACAAGTCAGAGAAAGAACGTAATAATGTACATTCTCTTTGTATACAATGTATTTAATAGTATATTTTTTTTTTTTTTTTTTTTTTTTTTTTTTTTTTGAATGTACACGTTTTCATAAGCAGGGTGCGGAAAAATACGAAAAAAGGATAGGAACAAAATTTATACCCCAAATGACAGTGCACATAAATGCATTTTGAAAAAAGGCAACGAGGTTTTTGATAATCAGCTTTAAATATTTGGATGTGGGGGAGGAATAAATTATATACGTAAACGTTTATGTATGTATGTATATAAGTGTATATGTATATACGTGTACACATGGATAAATGTATACATACAAGCGAACATGCTACTCCCATACTTGCCTATGCGCGTACGGAAAAAGCATTAAATAGAAAAACAAAATATAATAGTACTTGTGAGCAGTGCAACAATTGTTCATTCCTCTTCGAGGATCCAAAGTATTTTCTAAATGTCTTTCAGTGTTAAACGATATATTTATTTCCATTTTTTCCAATTTTTTCCATGTTTCCATTTTTTGCATATTTTCCATGTTTCCATTTTTTGCATATTTTCCATGTTTCCATTTTTTGCATTTTTTCCATGTTTCCATTTTTTGCATTTTTTCCATTTGTTTCCATTTTTTTTTTTTTACTTATTTTTGTTTTTTTTATTTTTTTTTTTCTTTTTTTACTTTTTTTTTTAGTTTTAATTCCATTTCTTTTCTTTTTTTTTTAGTTTTAATTCCATTTCTTTTCTTTTTTTTCGTTTTATTTTCATTTTTTCCCATTTTGTTTACCTGTTTTGTCACTTCCTCCCTGTGGAACAACTCGTTTTTAGAAGACTAATGCTTACGATTAAGCAATTATTTTAACACACTAATTCATTGTTTGTATACTTTGTTAACTATTTAAAAATCTTTTTTTTTTTTTTTTTTTTTTTTTTTAAAAAAGGAAATATGTGTTAAACATAATTTTGTTGAAGGGGAAATTTAACTCCGCATTTTGTGTTAAAAAAAAAGCATAAGAAGTAGCAATAGCAGTAACATCAGCAGTTACAAAAGAGAAACAGAGTGGAGCTGAGTAAAAAATTGCAGTAGAGGAAAGCACAAAAATGCAGAATAAAATTTGCCACTTGAGTAAACAAGTGAAAGATGGGATAACTGTTTATGAGTATTTCTGGCCTTTACACGTATTTGCATTTTGAATTCACCAATTTTAAAAAATAAAACATTAACACGTTAAGGTGATCAGAAGTTTGGACGTTATGACGTTAAGACGTTTAGACTCTAAGCTTTTGTATGTTAAAGCTGCTAATTTTTTTTTTTTTTTTTTTTTTTTTCTTCGCTTTATTATCACTTCGCTTATTGGCTTACCACACAGCTAGTTACGTCATTTTCCATTTAATTTCTTAACCTTCTTTTCACATGTTCATAATGAAAGATGATATAGCACAGAACAAGTGGCACTACTGTTATATCGTTAGAGAGTAATTTTACCTTCTTTCACTCTTTCTCATTTTTTCTCACTTTTATTTCATACTGCTTAACTTTTTTTTTTTTTTTTTTTTTTTTGTGCATGTGTATGTATTGCTTTGATAGACAGATGCTTGTTAGCTATACTAATTAAATGTATTTACAAGTAAGACACATATATAGTAGCCCATTATAAAGGCAAAAAAAATTATTGGAAATATAAAAAAGAAATGAAGAGAAATAACATGTATATGAATGAATATGAACATGGTCAGAATAAATTAAATAGTGACTTTTTTTTCAACAACAAATCGATAGGAGAAAGAGGAGCTGTTCTGACAAAATCCTTAAATAATTATAGTACAGTCGAGTTAGGGTCTTTTAAACCGTATAACATAGAACATAGGAATAGTAGTAGTATTATCAACAATAGCAATAAAAATAGTAACAGTAATAGAAAAAACAATAGTAATAATAATAGTAATAATAATAGTAATACTAATAGTAATACTCATAGTAATACTAATAGTAATACTCATAGTAATACTAATAGTAATAATAATAGTAATACTAATAGTAATAATAATAGTAATACTAATAGTAATAATAATAGTAATACTAATAGTAATAATAATAGCAATAATAATAGTAATACTAATAGTAATAATAATAGCAATAATAATAGTAATACTAATAGTAATAATAATAATAATAATAACTATAGCGATTTTATATTAGATCCGTCACCTGGTCTATATCACCATGTGAATATGAAACATCCACATTACAAAAATAGTGTAGATAGTTTACAGACATATCAATATAACACCTTGAATACAGGAGATGGAACTGTTCCATTGATTTATCATTTAGATAGTGCATACATAAATAAAGATGTGCATATGAACATAGGGGCAAACAATGTAATAGGGAATACTGGTATGAAAGATGATATTAGAAACATAGGAGTACGAAAATTTCGAGAGTGGCGTACTGCTTCTGCCATGGGTACTTCCGCGAATAGTCATTATAACATAGGCTATAACAAAATCCATAGTAGTAGTCACATCAATAATCATAGAAATAGTCAGAGTAATAGCTACGGAAATAACTACAGTCATACGTACAATAATAAAGATGATAGACGAAACGGTAATAATTGCGAAATTTACTACAATAGGCACTACAATAGACTCTATGATAATCACTACGATAGATGCAATGATAACGAATGGAATAATAGCTTCAGAAGCACAAGCAGCATTGTGTATGGGGGAAACTGCGCTAGTTTGAAAGGAGGAACAAGGAAGTACTCTGTTCTTGCGTTCAAAAGAGCACCATTGAATAGTAGACATAATTCTCTTGAGCATATACCTCCTGACAACAATTTTAACATGAACAAAAATTTGGTTGTTCAGAAAAATAATAAGCACAATTGGTATGACAACGTGAGTTATGTTAGCGGTATATACAAGGATTTATATGAAGGGAATACACATAAGGGTATTATACATCCATTTGTAGAAAGAAAGAATGATGATATTGTTAAGGAAGTAAATTATTCTGTCCCTACTACTATGCATTGTAAAAATAATAGTACTCCTTTTAGGGGATACGATGTTGTTAGATTAATGCAACCTGATAAACAAGGAAAATCAGTCAAAGAGTCTCAGCTAAAGTTAGAGAAAGTTACTTTGTTAAATGGAAGCACTTGTCGAAATGGTCGATTTAACAAAACGTCTGAATATCATTACAAGGTAGTAAAGGGTCCTAGTTGTAGTGCTATCCCCATTCCACCAAGTGCCTACCATCGTAATAGCAGCTGCGTGATAAGTAATATGGAAAATGAGAAATTACTGAGGGGTGATGACGTCCCTACTAAGAACAATAGAAGTGGTAGTAATGTTGGGAAAAGATGTAATAGTAATGGGAATAACGGCAATAACAGCAGCAACAACTGGGATCATAATAATGATTCGTTCATTCCGGGTATCATTCCCTGGGATGGAAGAAGGGGACTCTTTAATGAGAGGGTTCATAGTTGTTCATATCAGATGAAATGGAAAACGAGCAAAGCATGTGGAAGAAGCAGTTGTACTAAGTGCACCAGTTGCACAAGCCGTACCAACTGCACTGCTCGTAACTCAGATTGCGCAGGTTTCACAGGTTCGGGTAACACGGTTGGATGTGGACAGAGTGATGAAGTAGGGTCAGGCAGCACCTGGGGAAAAAGCACAGATAAGGGAACTAGCAAGGAGATATTGGTAAAAAGTGAAGAAGAGGAGGTATGGAAAAGCAGAAATGCAGTATTATATCCCGAACTTACAAGTATTGAAGACATGCATATCGTTCTGAGTGAGGAGGATAAAGGAGTTGAAAAGGAGGAGGGCATAAACGAAGGTAGAAGTGAAGGCATAAACGAAGGTAGAAGTGAAGGCATAAACGAAGGTAGAAGTGAAGGCATAAACGAAGGTAGATGTGAAGGCATAAACGAAGGTAGATGTGGAGGCAGAAGCGAGGGAAGAAGTGAAGGAAGAAGCGAGGGAAGAAGTGAAGGAAGAAGCGAGGGAAGAAGTGAAGGAAGAAGCGGGGCCAAAAGAGAGTTTACCGAATGGATGTCGCACAACAAATTAATGAAAAATATCATTTCTTCGTATAACGAAAATGTAAAGATGGAAACACACGGACTATTTAACCTCCTTTTTGACGTTTATGGTAGTAATAGGAGCATATTTGAAAATTTCTTACTCGAGAATAACGACAGTGACATAACTGAAGTTATGAAAAACATTATTGATGAATTATCTGAAGAAAGAAATAACAAAATAATAGAGAAGCTTATATTTTTAAAATATTTATTTAATGAGTATGGTCATACCGAGTATCCTAATCTTATATCATTGAAAAATTTTAAATTAATTTTTAAAAAATATAAAAACATTTTCTCTTCAGAAAAAATAGTTTTGTTCATGTTTAATTGTTTAGATAGAGGGAAACGTTATCAAATTACTCAGACAGATTTTCTTATTGGCATGTTAGCATGTAGTCCTCAAATGGCAAACGACATAGAGGATGATACTGGGAAATTACGTCATCAGTTAATATTTCGTGCATATGATATTGACAGAGATGGGTACTTAAGTGATAAAGAAATGCTTGTATTTCTATATCATATATATGAATTATCAAAAAATTTTCAATATATAAAATTAAGGAATGATAAAAGAAAACTAAAAAATTTTGTCATTGCTGAAAGGGATAAGATAATGAAAGATTGCAAAAAGATTAGTTATGACTACTTCTATAGTTTAGTTTTAACGAGAACAATTGAGGGAACTACTAATCTACTTAGATCTAACTATGATATGGCTAATATTGTTAAGAAATATTTTCTGCACACTTATGCAGCTAATATAGTGTCGGAAGAGTACATAAACAATAATGAAAGTTTTTTTATTATAACTGCAGGGAGGAACAAGGAACTGCATCAGCACCATAGTTCTTATGTCAATAAGGGGGAAACACTCACCACAGCGGATAGGGTAAAGAGTATTCCCGATATAGGGGTTTCTGCAGCTATTGCGTCTATTCCGGATATGCCCCATATGTCCCATATTCAGGAAGATGTGTTTCATGACAATGTTTTGCAAAGTGGTAATGGTCCATCAAGCAATGAGCATATATTGTTGAACCATAAGATAGAAGAAGCGAATGATATACCTACGGAAAATCAAAAAGGGGGCATAATTCATTTTGATGAACAGAATTCTAACCAGTATGAAGAAAAATATATCACACAGGGGGATGGTAACTACCACATGGCACTGTTTGAAGACTTGTGCACCGTAAAGAAAGAGGAATACAACTGCAGTTTGGAAGTAGGACATATTGGGGATACGGAGGGGGAGAAGGAAGCAAATTATTCGAATGGTAAAAGTGTAAGACACACCGATCCAGGAGGTAACGCTTACAGTTTCGGTAGCTGCGAGGATGACAAAAATACGAGTATGAATAATATGAATGAATGTATTAACGATATATGTAACAATGGAGTAGAGAAGAAGGGTACATCCCTTCTTAACGGGCATGAATCGTGTGTACAAAAGGAAGCATATTTACAGGATGAAGGAACTATGGATGTAACATGTACCCATGGAGGGGATGACAAGGTGGAAAGGGATTTACTGAAAGAGAAGAGCATAAATGATAACAATAACACGAATAGTGTTACTACAAATGTTGACATGTTTGGTAAAAATGAAGCAACACCATTGGAAGTGAATCAAACTGATGCAGTTGTATTTTCCATTGATCATAAGGATAGCAATTGGAATGAAAAGGATATGATAGATTCATTTAATGAGAATGAAGTGGACAATAACAATGCGATGGAGAATATTGTACATTTAGTTGATTATACGGAAAAGGCGAATAACAATAGGGATTTGAATGATGAGTCTAGCAAGGAAAGTGGAGCATATTACATTTCTAGTTCATCGCACGAGGGGGATAGAAGCGGCACTAGGGGCACTGGAAGTACTAGGGATATTGGCTGTATTAGCGGCATTAGCTTAAATGAACGCTCAAATCAGATGAATAGTGTGGATAACGGAAGCGATCTGAACAGCACGATAAACATAAAGTCTAACTGTGATATGAAACTTTGCAACGAGTTAAAAGATAATCGTTATAAATTTAGCATAGGTCAACAGTGTAATGCAAACAGTGTAAATGGATTTATTTTTAAAAGGAAGGATAGCGGTATTTACGAAAATTATGGACATAATGCTTACATATCAAATGAAAGTAAAGCTTCATTGAGTACAGAAGAGCAAAATGCAGGGAAGTACATAGACGGACATAATTCAGGTGCAGTTGTGTCAGCATATGAAGCAGATTGCATATATATGAACTTGAATAAGAATGGAGGCCTCAAAGGAGCTAATCATTATGACAGCACAAAGAAGAGTGATATGGTTTGGGATGGAAACAATGGGCAGAAGAGTAACTACGAAAGGTGCATTATGAATGGGGGTCGCAGTAACATGAATAAAACGAGGTATGATGAGCGACTTGATGGGGGTGGGTACCACATGGGTAAAGTAAGCACAACAAATGGGAATAATGTTTTTGATGCATATATTCCAAGTCCTGGTATGTATAATGAACCACCTCCTCATTTTGGAAATAAGGATAATGTTGACCGGGTGTGGAATAAGAATAGGAATGAGAATGAAAGTAAGGATGGTAATAAGAATGAAAGTAAGGATCGTAATAAGAATGAAAGTAAGGATGAAAGTATGGATGGTAATAAGAATGAAAGTAAGGATGAAAGTATGGATGGTAATAAGAATGAAAGTAAGGATGAAAGTATGGATGGTAATAAGAATGAAAGTAAGAGTGAACGTAATAATAAGAATAAGCGTACAATATATGCGGAAACAAATACTATGAGTGCAAAGTATGACCGTCTACGAGATATAGTAAAAACGTATCGAGAAAAATATATACAAGATGAGAGATTATTTACACTAAATCAAGATGTCGCATTTAAAGTATTTACAACGTTTTATAATATTTGTTATGGGAAGAATAAAGAAAAATATAGCTACTACTTCGAAATATTTCAAATATGCTCTTATAATGATATTCTTTTACTGTGTGATGAAGTAGCTAAGTTGTTTAAATTAGAAAATACATTAGAGCATGTAAATTTACCATGTAAGATTTTTGGAGATATACATGGAAATTTATTTGATGTTATAGACTTCTTCAATAAGTATAATTGGCCGCTTCACGACAAGTCGAATGAGATGATTAGCTCTTTTGATTTGACTAACTTTGAAAGTGGTGTACCTGGTTGGAAGTCTGATCAGTGGGATGTGAATGAGAGAAGTGATGTTGGCTGTGTAAGGGGTGGTGCTACAAATAGGAGTGAAAAGAACAGTAAAACTAACGGCAGTAGTTGCAATAACGGCAGGTACAATGATGACGATGTGAAGTATATATTTTTGGGTAATTATATAAACAGAGGCGATCACTCGCTGGAGGTGATATGTCTATTGTTCAGTCTTAAAATTCTTTTTCCAAATCATATATATTTATTGAGGGGGAATCACGAAGATAGGTTATTCAACTATATATATGGCTTTTACAAAGATATAGAAGAGAAAATGAGGAAAAATTTTAAATTTCTAGGGTTAATTAATTATCAAGATAAGGTAATAAATGCTCATTCGTATGAATTGTTTAATCGAATTAATGACGCTATTGAGTTTTTACCTCTCTCCATTTTAGTTGACAATCATATTTTATGTATTCATGGAGGTATAGGAAACAGTGTGCAGAGTATAAGTGATTACTCTAATATTAAAAAACCAATTGTCGTATCCCAGGAGATTGATTCGAATGGACGTAATGATGGAAGGAATGGGAATGGAAGCAGCAGTATTAGTAGTGAAGGGGAGAAGAAAATCATAATCGACACGCTGTGGTCGGACCCAATAAATTATGAGGATGATCATGATATATTTTTTTTAAAAAAGCAATGTCCCAAGGATGATATAATTCCATCTAGTAGAGGCAAAATTACTTTCAAGTTTGGTAAACATAGATTAGCAGAATTTTTGAAAAATAATAAACTAAAGATGATTATAAGAGGACATGAATGTGTTCATGAAGGATATAAATATTCATTCAACAGGAAAATTTTAACATTGTTTTCATCAAGAAACTATTGCAATAAATATATGAACAACGCTTCCAATGCATTCATTGTGAAGAAGAACAAAAATATAATCATCTTTAATCAAATATTGAAGTGCGAGGAGGTAGGTGTAAAACAAAGGAGGTTTTTGGATAGTTCACTTCGCACCGAATCGAGAAGGAACTCTCTTCGGAGCGATCAGCTTGGTGGCATGGTACGTGAAGAGGGAAGTAGCAAAAGGGAAATTGGTCGATCGAAAATTGATGAGTCGCAAATTTGTCCAGATAAAATTGGTCATTTGCATATTAGCCGAGAGAAAAATACAGACACTGTCAGTAGTGGTCATAAGCCCATTAACGAGGTCCAGTCAGATGGACGGCATTGTTTGGAAAACCCTATGACACAACTTTTAAAATTTAGAGGCGATTATGTTAAATGCGATTTTTATAGTGATGATAAGAAGACAACGTGTGTTAGAGAGGACTGTAGAGAAACAGAAAAACATGAACACGTGCATAATGCAAATAAGAAGTATACCTTTAAAGAAGGTGTGGATAAGTTAATAGGCAGAGGAAGGAGTGCCGTGCATATGGTTGATATGGCTAATATGGTTGACCTTGCTGACGTGGTTGGTCCATTTGATGATTCAGAGAATATAGGAGGTCACATAGACGGCAAAGAATTATATTTTACGCATAAGAACTATTTGCAAAATTATAAATTTGGAGAAGGTAAAATGTTTAGTTATGATACGAGTGGACAAGGTGCGAAGGTGCAGAATGATGATGATGATAATAGCAATAATAATAGTAATAATAATAGCAATAATAATAGTAATAATAATAGCAATAATAATAGTAATAATAATAGCAATAATAATAGTAATAATAATAGTAATAATAATAGCAATAATAATAGCCATAATATTAGTAACCAGTGCGATAATATCCTGAGTGAGATAAATAGTAGGAGACTTACAAAAAGGTTCAGAGAGACAAAAAGCAACGAAGATATGAATTTAACTGATATAAAAAAAGGAATTAGTGAAAAAGAAAATATTACCTTCATTCATGACACAAGTCTGAATAGTAAACATGAACAAGAGAAAAGTAAAGATGAGTTATATCAGTTTATGGAAAGTGGAAATTATGGTTATAGAGTAGTAGAGGGGAAAAAAGAGGCTGACGTGAGGGACCATTGTAAAAATGACTGTCTGAAAGACGTTAAAAAGGATAGTAACATTATGGTTAAAATGGATAGTAACATTATGGTTAAAAAGGATAGTAATGATGAATTAAAAATGGATGATAATGATGAAGCGAAAAATGATAGCAACGACGAAAAGGATGTCAACAGTGTTGAAACACGTCATATGAACAGCAGCGTACATCATGACTATGAGAACATTAATAGGAGCTTTACAAACATATTTGATATAGAAGATGAAAGATATGAAGACGATTATGATGACTATGAAATTTGTATAAACAATTTAATAAATGACCATGGTAGTAAGAAGCAAGATAATTATGATGAAATAGAAGGGCGAATGACACATGCAAATGCGAATAACTCAAACAGTAGAGTTAATACAAATGCTATTATTAATGAATTTTTTAAGAATGATAAAAATTATGAAGAAAATAGTGATAATATATTTTATGAAAAAAAGGATGATAATGAAATTAAAAGAAGTCAGGACAATTTAAAAAACATGTACTATTCAAAATTAATTTCTTCATTAAATGAACAAAGTTTGAGTTTCATGAATGATAATAAGGATATTGAAAATATGAACAATATAAATTGCATGAGTGCAATTAACGAATTTATGGGAAAATCTCTAGATTACATGATGCCTCCAGACTTGGGCTTAACAAACAGAGCCAAATTAAAAAAAGAAACGTATTCGAAAGAAGTTAAGAGAGAGAGTAACTCGGCCATGTTACGCAGTTTAAGAAGAGACAACAACACAAAAGAGCCCTTAAATAAGTGAGATAATACAACAATAAAAAAAAAAATAAATAAATAAACAAAAATAAAAAAATAAAATAAAATTCAGTGCTTTACTTTGCAAAGGTCTCGCAACGGGTGTGCGATTTCATGTGCATGAATATTTATGAATCATGCTATTATGCTGCCATAGGTTATGCTCATGTTTATACGAATATGCGCACATTTTACGATCCTTCTTTTTTTTTTTTTTCTTTTTTTTCTCATTTTTAGGTTGCAGATG
This sequence comes from Plasmodium malariae, assembly GCF_900090045.1. Classification (NCBI taxonomy): domain Eukaryota; phylum Apicomplexa; class Aconoidasida; order Haemosporida; family Plasmodiidae; genus Plasmodium; species Plasmodium malariae. Next base: position 20,512 of record NW_021638299.1, read on the forward strand.
CAGTGTTTGCCCCCTGACCCAAAACCACAGACAAAAATTTCCTCCCAAAAAAGCCTGGAAATAATGGACAGTTCATAAATTATTATTCTTTAATTTTGCCCTTCTGCATTTTTCGCGCGCACTGTGCACTTATTTAGTGAGAATTGTTTTGAAAATGTTTTTGTTATATTTTCCTTAATTTTTTATCAGTTTTTGTCAATCTTTGCCCACCTTTTGTTGCGCCATTTTTTTGTTTTTCGTTTTTTTGTCCTTTCTTTTTTTTGTTTTTCGTTTTTTTGTTCTTTCTTTTTTTTGTTATTTCGTTTTGTTATTTCGTTTTTTTGTTATTTCGTTTTTTTGTTATATCGTTTTTTTGTTATTTCGTTTTTTTGTTCTTTCTTTTTTTTGTTCTTTCTTTTTTTTGTTGTTTCGTTTTTTTGTTCTTTCTTTTTTTTGTTATTTCGTTTTTTTGTTCTTTCTTTTTTTTGTTATTTCGTTTTTTTTTTTACGTATACAGTGACATTAATATACGAAGGGAAAACACCCACGCAACCTTAACGCAGGTGCAAGTAGCTAATTGTATTAGAATTTCCTTAACCTGTTCAGGTGATAATTTTTATTTTACATTAAAAAAAAAAAAAAATTAACATCATAGATATTGCAAAATTTGACAAGGAGTTACTAAAACGGGACTTGTCGTTAAAAGCCACCTATCATCTATACAAGTTCATGAGTTGCTTGTTATGCTTAATTTTTTGTTTTTTTTTTTTTTTTTTTAAAAAGGCGAAAAGTAAATTTGTTAAAAATGTTCTTGACACATTTATCTTGCATGTTCAGGAAAAAAAAAAAAAAAAAAAAAAAATTAAATAAAAATAAAATATGTGCGCAAATTTTCACGTAATAACACGCTTAAACAGGGTGTAAATGGAAATAGCATATTTTACCAAATAAAAAAAGAAGTAGCTTCAAACGAATGTTTAATTAAGTCGTATTGGGCACAATGCTATGAAAATAGTTGATGTAAAAGGTTTTGGTTAAGTGTATTGCCTTGTTCAGTGGTATACTATCATTAAGTTGTATATTTTCCTTTAAGAGTTCATCCTTATTTTGTGAATTTTCAAAATGTTTTATAATTTTTAATAAGCTGTTGAAATATACTTGATCGGAATTTTCTATTTTAATAAAATTTACAGCTTCCAATAAATTATCTAAGCTGAGAAAACGTTCCCCTTGGAAAAATTTATATTTTTCTAAGTACGTAGATTTTGGTTCTGTTAAGTGGAATTTTTTACCAATAAAATTTTTAGCGTCGTCTTTATGCCTTTCGCTAGTTACTGTGCGGATATTGTTATTGTCACTAATATTATTAAATTTCTTGCTTTTTTCAAATTTATCTTTTAGCAAACATTCTAATTCTTTAAGTATAAATTCGATGATATTATCTGGTTTGATTATCAATATTTTGTATAATAGGAGAACCAAAAAAGCAGACGTACTGTTCCTTTCTAAATAAAAACTCGGATCATTGTACTTTTTCTTAACCAATATGCTTTCCTCTACTAGGTATAAAGCGTCATTATTTTCACTTGGGTATTCAGTTGGATGTTCCCTAGTCTGTTCGACTGTCTTTCTACTGAACTTCCCACTTCCGTATTTATTCCCTTTATACGATATTTTCGTTTTTTCTTCCTCCTCTATTTCTCTATCTTTGTGTGTGTCTAGTCTCTTTATTCCTTCGTCAAACCCTTTCAGTTTCTTTCCTATCTTCACCATCGTACTTTGTGAATTATCTTTTCGTTACCGCTACTGCTGTCGCTATTTCTATTGCTATTACTGTCCTTGCTTTTATCTTGAAACTCTTATATGACTATTGTACTTCTTACCAGATGAAAAGGTCCAGAAGCGTAAATGTTCATATACGCTGTATGTGTACATGCAAACATATACATATATATGCAGCGTAAATGTAAGTACGATAGCATTATGATTCTCCTTACATGCACAAAGGCAAAAAAAATGTTTGTATTTAAAAAAAAAAAAAAATTAGACTAGTGTGTATGCGTCTATTTCGTGTATTTATTTGTACATCCATCTATTTTATTTTATTTTATTTTATTTATTTTTTTTAATTTTTTATTTTTTGTGAAACTTTTCTGTAAAATTTTAATTCCTTCTTAATTTTTCACTTTATTTTGTGCATTTAGTTCATTTTGTACATTTCGCACATTTTGTCCATTTCGCACATTTTGTACATTTCGCACATTTTGTCCATTTTGTTCATTTTGTTCATTTTGTCCATTTTGAGCAATTTCTTTTAACTGACAGCAAGAAAGGGGAACGTAAAGTAAGACTTTCAAACGGTCTTTTACATACCCATAAAAAAGAGGAGAACTATAAGGCATTATAGTAGATATACTGAATATGAAGTAATATTATCTAATATACACACATGCGCACAAACAAATAAGAGGCTTATTTAACTTATATCATAAAAAAGGGATAGAGGGACATAGTTAATACGCATAGAAATAATACAAGGATGTGTGTGCCATTGTGCATACGTGCAAGCATAGATAAAATTTATAATAAAAAAGATTATATATATAAAAACTTAAAAGGGAAAAAGATTTAGTTATAGCTTGATAAAATACTTCTTGATATTATCTATATTTATATCGTCATAATGCAATGCATCTGCATACGAGTATACATTTTGTTGAATTCTAATTAGTTTAATTAATGTGGCATAATTTTTTAACGAATAAGCAAAGTCTCGTATAAGACTTCTTATATATGTACCTCCTGAACAATGTATTTGAAAATCCAAAAAGGGAAGTTCAATTTCGTTTAAATATTTTATATAGCTTATGTAAATTTTACTTGACTTAATATGCACAGGAATATTTTTCCTTGCATACTCATACAGTCTGAGTCCCTTAACCCTTTTGGCCGAATACAGTGGAGGCGTCTGGTTTGTCCACCCTGTGAAATTTTTCAAGTTTTCAAGGATTTTACCCCTGCTAATGGTACCTTCGTAAATTTCGCTATGTTTAACTGCATCCTTTCCCATCATACCCCTTGTAAAATCATTCCTATGCATCACTCCACCTTCTGTCTCACTACACCCTAACTTCACTTCCTTCACTTTTGTTATGTTCCCTTCCCGGTCTAAGGTGTCTGTTTCAATACCGAAGATGGCTAAGGCTAAGTAAGTTTTATAGCATTTTAAAAAATCTGTTAATTTCTTAGTTCCTTTTTGTACTCCTATCATTAAAACTCCTTCAGCAAAAGGGTCTAATGTACCCCCATGACCCACTTTTATATTTATTTTTTTTTGATTTAACATAGAGAAGTACTTTTTTAAAACGTGTTTAACCCTCTCACATACTTTCATTGAATATAAATTTACTGGTTTGTAAATGTTCAGAAAGCCGCCATATAATATGTCATCAATACTTGCTTCATTTTTATTATTTTTTTTGTTCTCACTAGGAAGAGGTAGTCTCAATATTCTACTACTGCTTGTTTGAAGTTTATTGTTGAACTGGTTTATATACGTATCCACTGAATTGTGCAAATTCATATTCAAATTGAAGTTTACATTCGGACGTTTATCATGCGTATTGTTATTATTCCATACTGAACTGTCAGGTTTTCTTGCTCTGTTCAGGTCATTTTTCCTTTCCTTTTTAATATTTTCCTTTTTAGTCTTTTCCTCCTCTTTCCCTTGAGTTTTTCTTTTGACAGAATTATTATTCTCCTGGCTCAAATTAACGGAAGCGTCAATGTTACTTCGATCGGGTAAGCTTTTTTCGTGCGCTTTGTACGGATCATCCTTTACATTTGGGGATGTTTCTTGAAAATTTTTCTTATCATTGTCGTCCTTCTTGTAGTGACGGAGGGAGATACTCATTCTGCCAGCAAGTGTTCTGTCCTCCTCATTTTTGTAATTTTTCAAATTATCATTTTTTTTTCCATCCCCCGTGCTAGTACTTTCATTTGTGTAAAATAGTTTACGTTTATTCTTGTAATGAATTGGTATGGAAGAATTTAATAAAAGGATTGCTACATAACATGACATATATCGCTTCACAAATTTATCACGTGTATTTGTGTCCTTGCTCAATTTTTTTCTGTTATTCTGAAGGTTAAGATAAGCGCTATTTCTTTTTTTATGATATGCAGAGACGTATGCGGGTATGTATAGAATACATAATAAGAGAAGGAGATATCTGCTCAGCATTTTAATGTGCTTCTTTGCCTCTTACCATTACGCATCACTAGGCAGCACTATGCAGCATTACGCAGCATTACGCAGCATTACGCATCACTAGGCAGCACTATGCAGCATTACGCAGCATTACCCAGCATTGTTTTTATACGAGCTGAATAATTTTGCTTCAATGAAGACCCTTCCCTTAATAATGTTTTCGCCATTTATCCCGTTATTTGGTCGTCCACTTGGTTTCTTCTCATTTGGCCGCTCATCCATTTGGTGCCTGTTCGTTTTGCCGTTTACCCATTCGTTCATTTATTTATTTGTTTATTTATTTGTTTATTTGTTTATTTATTTGTTTATTTGTTTATTTGTTTATTTGTTTGTTTATTTGTTTATTTATTTGTTTATTTATTTGTTTATTTGTTTGTTTATTTGTTTATTTATTTGTTTATTTATTTGTTTATTTATTTGTTTTTTTATTTATTTATTTACATATTTATTTTACTATATTTATTATTTCTTTTTTTTACATAGCTAGCTACTGGTATGAATTGGCCCTTCTTTACTATGCCATTTTGTCGATTTGCAAAACATAGTGGTAATTATCCCCCCACACACACATTAAAACGAGGAAAAAAAATTGTAATTATTTTAAAATTTTGGCAAAAAAAAAAAAAATAGGCATCTTAAATTTTTTACATTATAAATAAAAAGGGGGGAAAAATACTTTTTTGCATTTTTTTATTATAAGATAATCTGCTTGTTCTTTCCCGTATTCTGTTCATCATTCTGTTCAGCATTATTTTTGCATTCTGTTCAGCATTATTTTTGCATTCTGTTCAACATTATTTTTGCATTCTGTTCAACAATATTTTTGCATTCTGTTCAACAATATTTTTGCATTCTTCCCTTTTTTTTTTTTTTTGCAGCGCTTTTGTAGCATGCCACTATGATGCTATTAGCTTGTCATTAGAGAGGCATTAACATACCACTGGATTGTCATTAACATTCCCCATTAATGTATGTTCGCATCGTACAAATAATGAAAATATAACATTTGATTTTTTAATTTTTTATAAAAAGAGAAGAAGAATGTTCTTCATTTGGGATAAGAGAAGAACTGACCATGATTTTTTGAAATTATGTTCTCATTTTTGTTATGTATATAAATAGGTGTGCGACAAAAACATAAGATGCGATGCAATAATGACGTATCACAACACAGTTGTGCAGAAATACAGCAAATTCGTTTTTAGAGTTAGACCTGTTGTCCATTTAAATATGTTTGCGGCAAAAACTGCTCACAAATGTGTGCAAGTTTTTACCTATACACGAGGGTATCGAAGTATATCTTTTTGTACGTGTAAAATGGTGTAAATTGAAATTTACGAAAAAACGGCAAAAAAAAAAAAAAAAAAATCATGAAATGAATGTATATAATAAATAACTAAATGAATGAATACATAAAAAAGGCATACGAAAATGCATAAAATAAATATATATAAAATAAATATATATAAAATAAATATATATAAAATAAATATATATAAAATAAATATATATAAAATAAATATATATAAAATAAATATATATAAATAAATATATATAAAATAAATATATATAAAATAAATATATATAAAATAAAATATATAAAATAATAATAAATAAACATACATGAAATAAACATACATAAAATAAACATACATGAAATAAACATACATAAAATAAACATACATGAAATAAACATACATAAAATAAACATACATAAAATAAACATACATAAAATAAACATACATAAAATAAACATACATGAAATAAACATACATAAAATAAACATACATAAAATAAACATACATGAAATAAACATACATGAAATAAACATACATGAAATAAACATATATATGATGTATATAAAAAAATTTGCTTATTATTGGGATGTACGCGCGACCAATTGGCTATACGAAAATGGAAAATAAAATCTTAACACATAATACGTCCCTATGCTCAAAGCAACTGTGAGTGGTAGAACGGACGAACATTTCGGGAAGGCGTAAATGCGCGGTTTGGAGGGCACGCTCTGTTCACATGTACATGTGCATGCTCATATAAACGCACACACAAACATATATGTATGTTGGTGCCGCGCGGCGCGGTGCGATCCTCGAAAGGGGCCTGCAGAGTCAGATTCTCTTATTCTCGAGTTGCATCCGCTTAATTTTGGCTTCATGGAGCATCCTTTCCTTTTGTATTAAGTGAGATGATTCCTCCAGGAGATCTAAGATTTTATTAATTTGAGGAGACCAATTATTTAATATATTTTCAGGATTTTTTTTTTGTCCAAATTTTATAATCCCATGTAATCTGTCAATTTTAGAACTTAGCATTTTATTTGAAACGAGTTCAGACAATAAACTTTCTGACTCATCAACAGTTGCATTTAAGAGTTCTGATAATCTATTTAAAGATATTTGATTATAACAATTCGATATAACATGAATATTATGATGCATTACTTTTTTTTTAAATAAATTCCATCTATTTTGTCCACCCACAAATTTTGTATCATTAAAAATAAAAAAGTTAAGTAGGTGTTCTTGATATGATAAAGGCCATACTATTAAATCTTGATTAATAAAATCTTTAACAATTTGTTCAAATATTGGTATTTCTTTTAATTTTTTTTTTTCAATTTTAACTAAATTTAAAAATTTACTCTGTTGTTCATCAAATGGTGAAAGAACTAAAAAAATTATATAACATTTAAGTTCATTAATCCAAAGGTTTGGATCATTTAACACAATATTTGTATTAAACCGTTCTTCATAACATGTTGCTACATCTGAATATGACTCTTCATTAATGTAATATTCAATCATATACATATAATATGTTAATTTCAAATCGGCAAACTCATCTGTATTTAAAAGGGATGGATTTATTTTCCTACTTATAACATGGCATCTAATATAATCCTTTCTTAATAATACTAATCGCATTTGTTCTAATATATACACTGTTTTATCTCTTTTATCCATAGATATAAATGTTTCTACTTGTACCTCCTGTAATATATTTGCAGCTTCTTCTATATTTCCATCATCCTCTTTAATTTTTGATAATATTTTTATTATTTCCGATCTCTCTACCTCAACAAAAATTTTTCCTTCACTAATTGCACATAACGTATTTATTAAATTTAACTTTGTTTCCTTATCCTCAATTTCGTTAATCCAGTTTTTACACAAATTTATCATATCAATTATAGTTCTTTTTAACTGACCCCTTTTTTTATTAAAAAAAACTAAGTACTCACTCACCTTTTCGTAATTTTCCGTTTGCTTGTATTTATTTAAAATGAAACAACAAATCTTGCTCGTCGATGCTCCGTCGTACGACTGCCTGCATTTCTTCTCCAGCAGAATGAGCTCCTCCATAACTAGCTCGAAGTCGCCTACCTGTATCCGGAGAATAGTGCGGGGGCAAAAATGGAGGAAAAATGAGGAAAGAGAAAAGAAAATGGTAAAAAAATATGTACAAAAGCGATTACATAGAGGAATACACACACGAATATATGAACGAACACATGAACGGAAACAATAACAAATTATGAAATGGGGGAAAAACCATAACGGCATTGCGACTGAGGAGCATGTATGTGTTGTATACCTTAAAGCAATTCTCGGCCTTACTCAGCAACTCGTCTGTTTCAGCGCTAAAATCCTGAGCTATTCTTGGGTCCGTCAAAAGGCTGTCATGATTTCCAATAATTTTAGCAGCACTATCGTCCATTTTGTTCTTTGTTTTTCGTTTTTTGTTTTTTGTTTTTTCGTTTGAACTGAAAATTATAAACTTAGGCTATTTGTGCTCTGCTTGCGAGGGTGTATATTGCAAAGTTTACCATATACATGCAAGTCCGTACACAGATAGGTATGTGCAGGGGTGTATATATATGCATGTATGTACTATGAGAATTTACACGTTAAATGGAGCGTTGTACACAGTTTTACGTTGTCCAGGTTCAAAATCGAAAAATATCCTTACACGTAATGGGACTACACGTACGTATATATGTAGGATGCACGTGTAAGTCTCATACGTATATATATGCATATAAACTTGTGAAGGTACGTGCCCATATACTTATACATACGTTTGCACTTCTTAACTGGTGTAAGGTAGTATGGCTTGAGTTAACAAAATGTCAAATAGGGGGACATATATTTTAATTAGTTGCTCTTTCGAAACATTTATTACAATTTTCCTCAAATTGGAATTTTAAAATAAACATAAATCAAAAAATATAAAATATATACATGCATACGGTACATAATACTTACATAATACATACGTACTTACAAACAAAAGAAATATATATATTTTTTTGAATCATCTTTTGGGCATTATTTTTCTCTGCCTCGTTTTGTTTTAGGCGAACGTTTTAGGTAACAGTGGAGATATTTGTCATGCACTTCATAACGTTTGACATATTCCTTTTCGCTTTTTTTCGCTCTCTTTGGCCCATGCAATGATGGTATTATTATTATTTTTTTTTTTTTTTTTTCTACTAAACGCAAAATTTATTTTAATTTTAATTTAATTTTTTTTTTTTTTTTTTTTTTTAAAGTTGTGCTTCCTCTATTATTTGATGATGTATTGCCATGTGCATTAACAAATTTGAGAGTTCTTTTTCAAAAAAAAAAAAGAAAAAAAGAAAAAAAAATTGTTCTAAGGATTGTACTTATATAATTATGTAGTACATATATATCCCTTACGCATATTGTCGTATAATTTACATATTTATGCACATGTACAGGATGTTGCATTTTTCGAAGAATGGATAAGAATGTTCCGAAGTGAGTATTAACCTTTTCAGATAATGAGAGAGCTTGGCGAAATTGTAAAGTGGAAGGTTTTTCTTCGTTTGAACGGTTTCATATATATATATATATATATACGTATATATGCATGTATATATGCATGTATATATGCATGTATTTACGTAAGTATATAAATATGCACGTATGTATGTAGAGAGGAAGAATTGTAATGAAAAAAATATCCTAAATATGAAGCTCAACTGTTGATGTCCCACCCCCATTTTTGTGCCACGTATTTCCATGTGTATATGTATATATACACACATATATACATATATACGTACATACTTACTTAAATACATACGTAAATACATACGTAAATACATACATAAATACACACATAAATACATACGTAAATACATACATAAATACACACATAAATACATACATATATGTTGTGCCATTTGAAAGTGCCAATCGAGTGAACATCCCCGAGGTTTGAACACTGCAAAATGTAGTTTTTCCCCATTTCGTTTTTATCCTATTATTTACTTTTTTTTTTGAGTACACCATAATATTATTTAAAAAAGGGGACAGACGTACCGCTTCGTACGTTTTGCTTGGTCATGTGCAAACGTATTTACCCGTTTGGTAAATTGTAATTTAAGCAAGGGTGTTCAAAATGGGGGAGGAAGATTAGCAGTCTACCTGATGTTTGTGTTATGTGTGTATTATGTGTGTATTATGTTGTGTTATGTGTGTATTATGTGTGTATTATGTTGTGTTATGTGTCCATTATGTATGCATTATTTGCTTATTGGCGTATATATATATATTTTTTTTTTTAACTAGCCAAAATTTCGCGCATACAAGTCAGTGAATTGCCAATGGGGTAACGGAAGGATATGAGCTCACTGTTTACCTGAAATAATATATAGGAAGCTATGTTTCTGTTAAACATAGTGTGTAAGAACAAGCATGAGCTACTAACATGCTGTTACAGGGGACAAGTACGAAGTTATAGCAATGGGGAATATTCGTCATATATTAGTAAAATTTTTAACAACATAAACAATAAATTAAAAAAAGAAAAATTTGAAGAGAAAAATGAAGGAAGTGAAAAGAATTTAATTTATATTTATAAGCAATATGAGAGTGTGATAGCAAAACTTGAGTACAACAAAATGATGGGAAGAGATCTGTCTTATTGCATGAATATTTTATCAAAAATAAAATTTTTTAAGGAACACAAGTTCTGGATAAACTGCTGTAATAAATTAGTTAAAGGTAAAATGCTACACCGAATAAACATGCAGAGTTATTATATAATAGCTAACGCCTTGAGTAAGGTGGATGTTGTATACAGCTGTTGCCGTAAGGGAACACCATATGAAGAAGCAAATGGACGGTTCGTATTTTTCTTGATTCCCCCCGTCGATGAAAGGGGTAACATGAAAAAAAAGGAGAAAAAGGAAAGTGGAACACAAGTAGAAGAAGAGGAAGAAGAGGAAGAAGTTGAAGATGTTAAAATGGAAGGTAGAATAAAAAGTAAAGCTAACGACAAAATGAAAAACAAAACTGCAGTAGACGTAGAATTTGAAGTTAAAACTAAAGCTAAATCTGAAGTTATGACTCGCCACCGGATCTACGAAGAAATTGCCATGAGATTTCTCATCGACATTGAGCGGATCGACATGGACGGAGTGAGCTGTATTTTGAATATGTTTTCTAAATTAAATTTAGATGACTATAATTTTTTATTCTATTTTTTTGCGGACTACTTTGTACATACCATGTTACAAGAGAGATCAACAGTATTGTTTAACGGAAAAATGCCTAATGAAAGAACTGGAAATAGTTTTGTCAACGAAGAAATTTATTCACTTGTTAATCCTAGTAAGAATTCATTACTAAAGGAAAGAGCATCATGTACCATTAGAATAGATAAACATAATATATCAAAGTTAGTTATCGTTGTACATTCACTAGCTAAGTCTAACATAGTTCATGTAGAATTTTTCTCATATGTGTGTGCATATTTTGAAAGGTACTTTACATATTTAAATAATTTAGACATTTGTAATATACTGTATAGTATGGCAAAAAATGTGGATACGTTATTCTTGAGGAAAAAATGGGAAAACTCATCTTTACATAAAAGAATATCTAGTGAACATTTTGACTTATATTTAAATGCAATTATAAGAAGGATTAGCATGTATACAAATTCATACCATAACAGTAAGGACCATATATGCACAGTACAACGCGTTTATCATAGTTTTTTAAAAAAAGACTATGCGTTACTTGTGAGTAGGGTATTACATAAGGAGGAGGGAAATCCTTCACTTTTACTCGACAAACTTCTTAACCATGTGCAGAGCGAATTGGTGCTAAACAAACTGAGCCCTGTGCAAATTTCCTCTATAGCTCTTTCAGTAGTAAAATTAAAGATAATTTTATCTATAGATATATATTACGCATTTATTTGTAGAATACATTCCTTGTGGAAATACTTTTCTCTACGCAGCATCGCTGATTTTTTGTTTTCGATAAGTGAAAAGAATATATATGACAGGCAGGTAACTGTGTTATTAACTTATCAATTTATCAAATTAGTTTATGAAAAGTACATGAATGCTATAAACAAAAAAAATTCCAATTTAAGGAAAAATATACATTTAATTAAACAAAATGCGGATGGTATTTACTATTTGGGTAAGTCATCTAAACGAGTTACATTCCTAGATGAGAAAGAATGCTCACTGGTTGTTCGAGTGTTTCAGTCATTTTGCAAATCATTTATACTGGTGAGTAACTCTTCCTTTGTGAATGACGATCTGGAGCGATGCTTCCCGTATAGCCTCCGCCATGTAGTTCCTGTTGTTGGAAGTAGCACTAGGGAAGAAGCGGTGAACAGGGCGCAAGGATCATTTACAATAGTTGGTAATCATAAAAGCACGGTAAATGATAATGAAAGCAATGGAAAGGAATCTTTTGACATGTTTTCAGGTATGGGAAATGGACAAAATTTTGCAGAGCAACATGAACCGTACATATGGTATAAGATGAATTGTTATCCTGATAGTAGTTCCCCAATTTTTACTATCTTTGATAAAAATGCAAATTTGATTAATTGGTATGCCCTTCGTACCTTTTATCTATGTCTTGTTCAACATTTTGACATAATATCTTTTGCGAATAAATGTTTGCTTTGTTATTTTTCTGTAAATATACCATATTTTGTTTTCCCTATACGGGTTAGTAAAACAGGGACTTGTGGGATAAACGCATCTTCCATAAATCATGATAGTAAAGATGTGCTCAAGAGAGACAATAGTATACCTTTTAACTTGCAAAAATCAGATAAAACATGTACATATTCCATTTCTAATCGTTTACAGTTTTGCTTTTCTTTTTCTGCAAAGATAATATTTCATCTGTTATATATTATGAAAGTAGACCAACAGTGTGAAGTTACCTCTAGGCAAATACTCACTTGTCTTTTATGTCTATATTTAGAAATTATTAACGTATGGATTATACCAAATGACCATGTAAAATGTTTGACAAAAGGAGGGCTACAAGTGATTAGGACATACGCGAACAGTGTTCATAAAGAATGGTACGATGATGTCAATTATAATACAAATAGATTTATTTCTTGTTATTTGAAGAATATGAACACAAGTGTTGTTCACATCCCATGTTTAATAGATGTTTCAACTCGTTATAATGTTTTTTATTTCGTCTCTCTAAATATACTTAGAAAAATTAATTTGTTCCTAGATTATGCTAAAAGGAAAAATTATCAGCAAAATGAGCTAGCCTTATCATCTAGTAAATTTTATTTTTTTTATTTTTTATAAAAATAGCCTACCTATTTTGTATCTTCACAGGCGGAGATGAGTCATTACATTATGTTACTTCTGTATATATATATATATATATATATATATATATATATATATATTTATATATATATATATTTCAGTACACCTGACCCCTTTTGCAGTTCTTTCTTAGAATCTCTTATGCTTTACCTTTTTTTTTTCCTGTTTTGTAGGAATTCATAACGAAGTGTATAACTGCTTGAGATTGGTTATTAGCACCATGAAGAACAAATATAGAAAAGGGATGAAGTACCATTCCGAGGTGCTGGTCGGCCCGTTTGTGTTGGTTAGTTCCAGAGAGGGGAAGATTTTAACGATCATTCGTTAAACACTTACAACTGACATATATTTAATACCATTTTATTACAATTTCGTTGTAATTTTAACCATATTTTGATGCATTTTTTTTTTTAATTTTACAGGACTGCGTGCTTGAGGTTTAGGAAGAATCGTTTTTTCTTTTTTTTTTTTTTATGTAAGATTTGATGAGATGTTTACCATTATATTTATTTTCTTCGACCTGTTAACACGGTCAAAGGAGTTATGCATACATTTATACATGTATGTGTATAAACATGTGCGAATGTGGGCGTTGCACATGCATGTAGAAGTGAAAAACAAAACTAGGGCATCTTTAATTTTTTGGAAGTTATAAAAAAAAATTATCTTTTGTGTAATGTATAACCCATAACATACATTCAATGTACAACCAGCAAGAAATGCGTAAAAATGATAAAAAGTTGAGAGTGCTAATGCACATATAAAATTGAAGAAAAATAAGCAGAAAGATAAAAAATTATATGATCGACTGTGTTGAACTGTAAAATAGCTAACTGGGAAGGTTTGTCGAAAAAAAAAAAAAAAAAAAAAAAAAAAGAACACACACAAACATAGAAAAGACTACGAATATATACATGCATACATACCCAATACTGGCGTACATATGTAGGTACACACAAATTTGTGTATAGGACAAAAAAAAAAAAATTAGCAAAGGGTAAAAAAGGCTTAGAGTACGTAGTGACTTACGTGTTAGTAATATACGGAAGGAGAACAACATAAAGATATATATTATATGAAGTGGATGTAAAATAGTTAAAAGGCTTTTTTTTTTTTCCTCCTTCTGGTTAAAGTAAATTCATTTCCATCTTTTTCTTTTTTGAACAAATAAGCAGAAAGTTTAAGCAAAACACAAAAAAAAAAAAATTATATATATATATATATATATATTCCTAATTGTGCTCTCCTTTAGTCAATAAGATAAAGACACAACATGAGGAGGTAAGAGGAGTAGGAGAGGGGTTATCATATAAGTTCCACCCCTCTCCCCCTCATAACTGTTATCGGATGGGTGAGAATAACAACTGTTCGTTGTTCTACCAACTGTGTAACAAGTTGAGTACGTATGAAAACTTATTTGCAAAATTAAGTTCATTTTTTAGCACTTCAAAAGAATATGGACGTGATTAACATTTATAATGGGATCAAGCTTTCATAAAATTAAATTTGCATGTACACTCCCCATTCTTATTATCATGCGAATGGTTATATGAATAGTCATGCGAATGGTCATATGAATAGCTATGCGAATGGTCTTATGTATAGTCATGTGAATGGTATTATGTATAGTCGTATGGATAGCCATATGAATAGTCATAAAAATGTATGCGTTTTTGTTACTACTTGAAATTTTCCTTTCTTTCATTTTTTTTTTTTCTTGATTTTTTTTTATGATTATTAGTAAGGATAATAACACTGGAACGGTTTAAAGCTCTCATTAGTTCTTTGCATGTTTTGATATGTGCACTCTGGCTGTTTACGTCCTTATGTTGTACCTTCATAGGGGAGTAGTTTTTAGCTCCCACTTCTTTCTGCATACTCCATTTTTTAGGTAACAACTTATTACTTTTTTTAGGGTTCATAAGGGTATAAACACATTTCGAAAGGTGCGGACTATTTGTTGAATATCTTGAAAATTTTGATAAAATTTTTGGCATTTTTTCTTTTGAGCAGTTATATTTGGATGCATAATTTTGTGTACTTTTATTTTTTTGGCATTTGTTTTTTTTTTTTGCTTCTAATTTGTTTAAGACTGATATGGTATTGTGCGTATCGTCAATTAAGTTGTCGGGATTACTTCCACTGTTTTCCTTCTTCGTATTATTACTGTTTGTTCTTTCTAATATGTTCAAATTTTTCACCAAGGTATTATTCTCATATAAAAAGGTTCCTCTTCTTTTTTCATCATTTATATAATACGATAAGGAAGAGCTGTTCCTAGTACTTCTTTTTCCCTTTGTTGAAGTACCGCTAGAATGTGTTGAGCTGTTAGATAGCGCTTTTTCTCTGCCATAGATACACATAAATTTATTTTTATCGATATAGTTTATCTTTTGCTCGTTACCCTTGTTAGTAGTACCATTCACTATGTTATGATGGTAAGTTTTGTTTTCACCATATTTTATTTTTTTTCTATCATTCGGTAGACGTTTTGCTCTTGTGCCTTCTTTTTTAAGGATATTTAGGCTTGCGTTTTTGCTATTATTATTGTTATTTATATTTCGTTCATAAGACTGTAAGGTGTTTGTATTCTTGTTCTTATTTGAACAAATGTGCATACCTTTTTTTTGTTCTTTTTCTTTACAGCAGTAGTAGTAGTTATAATATGGATGTTTCGTTAAATGCAGTTTTAAATTTTTCTCTTTTTTTATCTTAGAATATGGAATAGTAAAATTTATTGAAATTTCTGAGAATCTTTTTTTTTTTTTTTTTTTTTTTTTTTTTTTCTTTCTTCTTCATTAGGCACCTGTTCTCTGATAATCTTCTCTGTAGTAGAATTTTTCTTTTCGTTTTTGTCGTCTTCTTCACAATTGACACTTTGTAAAATGCATATTTTTTCTTGATTAGTTCCTTTTAAAATGGATGAAGTATTGTTAACTTGTGTTTTTTTAACACGTTGTAACTTTGATAATTCTTTTTTTTGCTTCAAAAATGTGTAGGTGTGTTGTTGTATAGTTTTCTCTGAACATGGATTTAATAATGCAATTTTTTTTTTTTTTTTTTTTTTTCCGCTTATTTCTGGTTATCTTTTCCATTTTTATTTTTTCTTTACTTTTTTCTTTTAATTGGTCAGACTGGGTTTTCTCTTCTTCTGTTTTCTTTTCCATTTTATGATAGCTTAATAAATCATGCTGACACTCATCCAGTTGTTTGGCTAGGTTAAATAATTTGAAATATTTTCTTTCAGAGGGTGTAGAGAGTCCCATGGATGGATGCTTGTGCGTAATCTCATGTAAGATAAGGTTCTAAATGTGTGTGCGTTTATGTGCATATATATGCACATATATGTGTGTATAATGTATATATATATGTGTGTCCTTATATGTCCGTATTTATATGTCTGAATTTATATATTTGCATTTATATGTTTGTATTTTATTTATTTATACATTCTTACAGAGCCAAACGCATCAACGGAAAGGGATGTATAGAAATAGTCAAGAATAGATTGTGAATAAAAAGGGACATACAAATTGTGAATTGGTTTTTTTTTTTTTTTTTTTTTTTTTTTTTTAACTAGCCAAAATAAAAAAAAAAAAAAAAATCTTAACAAATTGTTCTGATAAAACATGAAAAAACTTTTACGCTAAAAAGGACATGTTCTAATTATAGGTGAAAAAACGGGGTGGTTCGTATTTTCAAAATATTTGCATAAACGTTTATAAATAATTAATTAGCGGTGTTTAGCACACTTGGTTCAATAAAAAAAGGTAAATAATGCATGTATATAAGTGCACATGTACATGTGTGCTTGGAGGTACGTGTATCTATATATATTTCTATCTATATATATTTCCATATATATATACATATATATGACGCATATAATTACGTGAACCTTACGTCTATGTATAGGCTTGTACTTATGCATATACACGTATGGGTGAGACTTATAAGGAGAAGGGGCATATTCGAATAAATTTAAAATATCACGTAGATCATTTTATTGGGGAAACTGTGCAAGGGAAAATAAAGAACCATTTTACAAAAAAGGGAAACATACAAATGTAAGCATATAAATGTAAACGCGTGAACATAAACATATGAATATAAACATATGAACATAAACATATGAATATATATATATATATATATATATACATATGTACGTACATACATATGTAAGTGCGTGTAACTGCCAAATCGTACCTTCTTCTGCGATGTTATAGAAAAAGTAGGAAACTATAAAATGACAGCATATAACATAAATTCAAAAAAAAAAAGCATAATTGTGCGTTGTTACTTATATGTAAACGTCTTTTTAGTTTAACTTTTGGTGGATCAAAAAATGAGTGTAAAATAGGCACGTTGCATGAGCATTTATACACATGTGTGTACTTATATATTATAAATAAATATATGTATACATACATATACGCATACACATGAGCATACACACACACATACACATACGCACATGCATATAAGCGCGTACATACACACATATGCGCATTTCTTACATGTAGGAAAATTCCAACCACAAATGCGTAAGAACATAATACAAACGCTTGCACCATTTACCATCCGCCCCCCACCACTTGAGGAGGGAAGAAAAATAAACGTATACTTTTAAGATACACGTTAACAAAAAATTATTTGAAAAATGTACACATCAATTTTTAGGAAAAAAAAAAATAAAAAATATATAAACATAAAATAAATAAAATAAAATAAAATAAAATACGTAAAATAAAATACGTAAAATAAAATAAGTAAAATAAAATAAGTAACATAAAATAAGTAACATAAAATAAGTAGAATAAAATAAGTAAAATAAATTAAGTAGAATAAAATATGTAAAATAAATTAGGTAGAATAAAATAAGTAAAATTATAAAATTTAAATTCCTTAACAAATAAACAAAAAAATTTCTTTCGATTAAGACTTGCATTATAATCGAATAAAGTTTGCTTTTCTGAAAATTTAATAAAGCCCATTATTTTGTAACTTATACTTTTTCTATATTTTTTTTTTTTTTTTCTTGAGCCCAAGATTTTTACTTGGTTATACCGCATGTGAGAGCTCCATGTGTGCTAAATATATTACACATATAAATTTACACACTTACGAGTATAAAATATAAATAAATAAATAAATATATATATATATATATATATGCCTTTAAATTACTTCTGACTTCTCACAAACAAGTGAAAAAAAAGGGGGCAAAACTTGTTTGCAAAGGGACAAGTAGAATGATCTTAAGTAATTTACAAAAACAAATGCAAGCTGTTACACATGGAAAAAGTCCACAAAAAATTTTACTGTGCTTATGATTAAGACATGCACAAAAGAAGAAAAGACGTAGCTTTATTACACTTCGTTTTACTTAATTATACTTCGCTTTACTTTATTATACTTCGCTTTACTTTATTATACTTCGCTTTACTTTATTATACTTCGCTTTATTATACTTCGCTTTATTATACTTCGCTTTACTTTATTTTGCTTTATTTTCCCCATCCCCCAGTTCATCTGCTTCCCTAAAATGGAGTATATACCTAGTACTTTTGGAATATCCTTCCACAGAGATAATCAAAGCATAGCTAATGGAAGAGATGGTACCTAACACTTAATTTTTAATACTTAAAAATTTGTAGTACTTGACATGGTTATTAAGTAGTAATGTACGGAATTTTTGTTTTTCTTTGTTGTACTTTTTTTGCTGTGTCGTACATTTTTTTTTTTTTTTTTTTTTTCTTTTTTCATTTTTCGCATGGCTATGCATCCCTAGCTTCTGAACTGCCTACACAGTTGTCATCTTTTGGTTTTCCCATTTCATACTTAATATAATCTTCGTTTCTTTTTTTTTCATCATATTTATTTGGCATATCCAATGAGGGAGAATTCTCCTTTAAAGGATCACTAGTGCAGTTACTTCCTGTATGATCCACAGTGTTGTCCTTATTTTCTGCATTTAATGCGGTTACATTCGTTTCGTTTGAGTATTTATTTTTGTCAGTTTGTTGGTTTGACTTCATTTTATTATTGCCACTAATATTATTTGCAATATTTCCTTCATTTCCGCTATTACCACTATTGTGCTCATTCTTATCACTTATGTTTTTTCGAAGCTTACTGGTGAGACTATTTTGTGCCTTGCTTTTTTTTGCCTTTTTCGTCCTCTTATTTTTTTCTGCATTATATGGGTTATACTCCTCATCATACTTTACTGAATGTTTTCTGCCTGTGCTTTTACTTGTAGCATTGTCATTTTCATCATCTTTCGTTCTTTCCAAATCGAATAAATCGTACTGGTAGTTGGTACTGGAAAAGTTAAAAGTAGAGTTCGCGTTAGCAGTAGCACTCGCACTGGCATTACCACTAGCATTAGCATTAGCATTAGCAGTAGCAGTAGCAGTTGCAGTTGCACTGGCTCCGTTTGTGTAGCTACTACGATACTTCAAATTATTATGTTCTTCCATTTCAGAATGAAGATTTTTACTTTTGCTTGAATTGTAAAAGTATGGAGGTGTTTCCCCATTCATTTCCATCTCAGTAAATAATTTATCATATTGATTTTTTAATTTTTCATAATTATTTTTTATCATATACGATATTTGATTGTTTATACATATTTTTTCTCTTAACAATGCCATACACTGTTCTCTATCATGCATGATTTCGTTTAGGTATTCATTTAATTCTGTTTCATTAAATACGGTACGCGGTTTCTTAATCTCACATGTACCTTCTTCATCATCGGAATTACCTTTGTGTGTGTGTTCCTCCATTTTTATGTAAGTCAAGGTAGTCGCATTGTTATTTTGTTCCCTATTGTTTTTATGTTCCCTCTCTTTTTTAACTTTTCTATGTTCACTACTGTTTAACGCTGATTCGAATGATCTCACTTTTTGTGAACCCGTACTTGCTACACTATCATACTCCCCTTTCGTTTCTCCCTCCCTATAACGATTATTATTACCGCTAATGTTATTACCGCTAATGTTATTACCGCTAGTGTTATTACCGCTAGTGTTATTACCGCTAGTGTTATTACCGCTAGTGTTATTACCGCTAGTGTTATTACCTCTATCGTTATTACCGTCATCGTTATTGTCGTAGTTATCCACGTGACTGGCATATTCGGACTTCACCTGTACCTCGTCCTTTCCATACTCATCCAGTATTTCCTCCTTTACAATAACTAATTTCACATTTGTTTTTGCATTACAGTAGTTATCAATACCCAAGGTAGGCAATGCAGCTGAAGGTTCAAGACTATCACCCATAACAGCGCTATCTTTTTTATTCTGTGCATTTTCTTTTAATATGACATAAGAAGATATGGATGTTGCTTCATTATTACAATTTTTGTTCTTCTTCCTTTGTATAGTAATATCTTCTGTGTTTACACTTCCTTCATTTGATCCCGTTTTTCCTTTATTTTTTTTTTCAGAAAAATGATGATCACTTTTGGATAGATCAAGGAGAACATCTCGTTTATTTCCATCTTTGTCTTGTTCTATCATTACATTCATAGCAACAGCGGCAGTAGACGAACCGTTATTCCTACTTACATATTCATTGAGGGAGTCCGATTCTGCATTCGACTCTACATTGTTATTATGTTTGTTAGAGTATTTTTCTAATTTAACCTTATGAATATAGTTTAAGTTTTCTAAATATAATTCTTCTTTTTCTTGAATCGTTTTATTAATGTCATATTCCTTTTTGTCAAGTTCTTTCATCAAGAAAAGTAGTCTATGTAAATATCCCGTTAGATGAAAAACACTGTCCATAAACACATGAAGTGAGTCCGACATTGTAATATTCTTTTCTTTTTCTCATTATTTTTTGCCGTCCGACAGTTAGCATTAGGTGTGCATCAATGTGGGAAGTGTATACAATGTTACTCGAGTTAGTCGTGTTAGTCGTGTTAGTCGTGTTAGTCGTGTTAGTCGTGTTAGTCGTGTTAGTCCTGTTAGAAGCGTACGAATACTCTTCAATATGAACGAATTAAACTATTCAAAAAAGGTAGGTGTAAATATATATAACTAGATTTCACATATAACCATTTCAAAAGCATTTGCTTAATATATGAACTGCGATGACTATTATATGTGTGCAATAGTAGGTATTGGCAGCTGATATATGTATGGCCTTTCCGTTATAGGTCAAAGATTTGCACATGAGAACAGGTATACGTTGATATGTGCATGTTTATGTGTGTGTATGTATATATATGTGTGTATGTATATATATGTGTGCATGTATATATATGTGTGTAAGTATATATATGTGTGTATGTATATATATGTGTGTATTTATATATATGTGTGTATGTATATATATGTGTGTATGTATATATATGTGTATGTATATATATGTGTGTATGTATATATATGTGTGTATGTATATATATGTGTGTATATATATATATGTGTGTATGTATATATATGTGTGTATGTATATATATGTGTGTATGTATATATATGTGTGTATGTATATATATGTGTGTATTTATATATATGTGTACATGTATGTGTTTGTTTATATGTAAGCTTATGCACTACTTTAATGCCACTACCTCACGCCCGGTCCTTCATATTTTTGCACACGCACAGAGCAGGATCTACTAAAGATAAAATTCTTATATAAATTTCATTACCACCCTTTTACCCTCTTACACTTTCTACAATTGTAATTTTATCTAAATTTAATTTTGCTACTCCAGTAGTAACTCTGTTCTTAACACTAGTCCTAACACTGATTCTTGCTCTAATCTCTATTATTTTGTACCTGTACTTATGCAACTCTTCCCCTTCTGCAATTTCTCTTTTTTTTTCCCTCTACTACTTTCTTGTTAATGTACAGTTCTATAACTATTACAATATGGTTAACTGCCTTTCTTAAAATAGGATGTATTTTAATTTTATAAAATTTAAATCTCTATAATTTGAATATCTAAAATTATAATTTTTTTTTTTTATTTTTACAATATCCCTAACGAATAGAACACAACCCCCCCCCCACTTATATTTCGAGATCGTTTCGCTTAATGTTTAACAAAATTATTATTTCTCAAAAAAAAAAAAAAAAAAATAAATAAATAAAAATAAATAAGGGGATAAACAATTACGCAAACGAATAAATAAGCATATACACGAGTACGGAGCATTCCCTTTTAAATTCATAATTTTTTTCTTCATTATATTTTGTAGTAATGGTGGAAAAAAGGAAGTACTCCCTTGTTTTTTCATTTTTTATTTTCTTATTTTATTATTTTTTTCTTCTTTTTTTTTTTTTTTGCTTTTATTTTATTTTTTTTTAATATCGAATTTGTTCTGTCCTCCCCAAAGTGGTATTACATGAGCAATTTAATCATTTTATTGAAAAAAATATATACATGCATATTCGTACGTATGTATATGTATGGACGTGTGTATATGGGTGTAAGTACGCATGTACATATATATATATATATATATATATATATATATGTTATAAAGATGCATAGTAGCATAGGACTACGTAGCAGGAATGCAATTACTTTGCAATGGTACAACAACGTTCATTTTGAAAGAGACCAAAAAAAAGGAAGTTGACGATTAGATTTTAAATGTAAAGACACGTAGATGAAATTTCCATAACCACAAAGGACAAAAAAAAGGAAAAAAGAAAAAGGTGAAAGGGGAAATGAAAAAATGATCAAATAACAAAATAATAAAATAATAAAGTAGCAAAATAACAAAATAGAACAGAATAAAACGCAATAAAATAATTATTCTAGTGCGTGCACGTACATGTATATAATACTGCTATAAAACTTGTATGTCTAAGATGCTCTACAAAATGAGGCTTAAAAAGCATATTTAATCAGTAAAGTTTCTCTACATAATTCAAACGTATTATGCATACTGTTAGTTGCAGGTTATGAACTCTGGGCATATGTTTACACTAATCAAAGCTCAAGGGAGGAGTTACATAAATATATAGTCAGACTACGCACATAAAGGAATATACATACGTACATACATGTATATATACTTATATATACTATATATATATATATATATATATATATAATGATATAATGTTAAAAAATTCAAAGAGCATTTACTACGTACTGCATTTTTTTTTTTTTTTTTAAATATAAGCTGAGAAGGTATTATTTAAACCTCAAAAAAAAGGAAAAAATGAAATAAAAAAGAATTTTTCAGTTCTTAATTATTGTGAAAAATCTAAGTTTTTTTTTTTTTTTTTTATTTTCTCTTATTTTTTATTTTTTTTTTTTTTTTTTTTTTTTTTTTTTTTTTTTTTTTTTTTTTTTTTTTTTTTTTTTTTTATTTTTTTTTTTTTTTTATTTTTTCTTATTTTTTATTTTTATTTTTTTTTATTTTCTCTTATTTTTTATTTTTATTTTTTTTTATTTTCTCTTATTTTTTATTTTTATTTTTTTTTATTTTCTCTTATTTTTTATTTTTATTTTTTTATTGATGATAAAATGACTAAGAAAAATGCAAAGAGTCAGAAGCAGATAGGGAAAAAAGAAGAGGGTAAAAAATGAGATGTGGGCCCTTTCTGAGGGGAGGGAAAGCTTAAAATAGTATGTTGTTCATATAGGCATACATTAACAAACCACATATGAGGTATAAATGTATATATATAATATAAACGTACATACGTTTTATACGTATTGTACATATTTGTTCATTCGTTCGTTTTTCTTTTTTTTTTTTTCTCATTTGCAAAAAACGGAAAACTGGGGTATTTAGGGAATTAAACAGAATTTAATATTTTTTTTAATTTGCCTATTTAAAAAGAAAGGATAAAACGTATGAATTTGCCTTTGAGGTAAATTATTATATTTGTTCAACATGTTTTGCCATGTTTTGCCATATTTTACTTTTATACTTTTTTGTTTTTTAAATTTAGCGAAAGGAATAATAAAATTGCGGGGGTTTTCCATCCGTGCAATTTTTAAAAGTGAACAAGAAGAAAAATCTCTATTTTTTTTTTTTCCTTTTTAAGAAAATAAACAAACTCGACTTGGTTTAATTTAATTTAATTTAAATTTAATTCACGCAGAAATTAACAGATGAAAAATGTTCTTCTATTTCAGAATAGGGAGGTCTAGTTCAAAACTCTGTTGAATGCGACCCAGATACTATTAAGCGTGTTGAGTACATATGTACATAACATAAACAGATATAATATATGTGGGTATATATCCGTGTAACTGTACGTTTACCTGAACATGTAAAATTGAACAAGCATTCATTAAGGACATACGTATATGCGCGAATAATAGGAGGATGAATGGTACTCAGTTAAATGTGCCTTGAGCAAAAGCATATTTTATTATTTTCTTCTTTAATTACGACTGAAATTTTTTTTTTTTTTTTTTAATAATTTTTTAATAACAAAATTGCAAGAGACACAAAGGTTTATGATGTTTTTACGTATTTATATGATCGCACATAGTTAATTCGAATATTTTTATTGTATGATTTAGTGGAGGAGCTAGATGGAAGGAACATAAAATTATATGATTATTTATTATTTTCGTATATGGAAAGGAAATTATTTCAACTACCTCCACCTTACTTCCGTTACTATGCTTCCCTCGCATTATGTCCATCACATCATTTCCTTTACTAAGTTTTCCTTACTCTACTTTCTTTATTCTACTTTCCTTACTTGCCTTATTTTACTTCCCTTTGTTTCGCTAACATTGCTCCCCTCATTTTTCCATGCACCCTTTTGAAACATTTTAGCTCGAAAAAAAAAAAAAAAAAAAAAAAAAAGCTAACTAATTTTGAGGAAGGTAAGAGGATGGTATAATGAGAGGGCATCATACGTGAGGAAAAAATGTATACGTTTTTCAAATTATTCTTACGGAAACAATAGCTAAAAGAACAAAATTTAAAATCACAGAAAAAAAGGAAAAGAGAAATATTTATGTTACAACGTTATTCATGTTTTTAAACGTATCAAAAATAATGTATTTAATAAAAATTAATTTTGCTCGGTTTACTTGTCAATAGTACTTACGACATAAATACAAAAGACTAGCGGAAATGAGAGGCAAAAGCGAAAAAAAAAATTTAAACAAAGGTAAGTTAGCACATAAGTATATATATAACACGCACACACTTGTATACGTACATACTCACATACGTGCATAGCTGCACACGTACATACTCACATACGTGCATAGCTGCACACGTATATACTCACATACGTGCATAGCTGCACACGTATATACTCACATACGTGCATAGCTGCACACGTACATACTCACATACGTGCATAGCTGCATACGTACATACTCACATACGTGCATAGCTACATACGTACATACTCACATACGTGCATAGCTGCATACGTACATACTCAAATATGTGAATAGGTGCATACGTCCATATACCGATAGGTATACACAGAACCAGTAAAAGTGTTAAATATCACACAACGTTTGTTAGTCTCTTCGAAATAGTGTTAAGGTCAATGGTATCCTTTTTGTCGGGGTTAGCTATTTCCAGTAGCAACTCTAAATCCTTATCCGTCAGTCTTGTGTCTAACGCCTTCATAACCTTCGCGAAAAAGAAAGAAAAGGAAGAAAAATAAATCATAAAAAAAGAAAAAAAAAAACAAATTCCAAATTATTGCGCACCGATGCGGGGTGCACACATGTAGAGCGGTAAGAGTTGTGTAAAAAAAAGGAAAGAGGACAACAATCGAAAATAGAAAAAAGGGTAAATAATAGTTAGCAAAGGAACTTACATCCACAAAATTGTTAATCTTAATTTGCACACTCGAGCTTTTATCACTTAAACTTGAGATGTGCTTAAAGGGTTCTTCATAGTTGTAGTGCTTCCTGGCAAAGTTTAACCAAAACTCCATGTTAACGATCTTTAAAAAAAAAAAAAAAGAAAAAGAAGAAAAAAAAAAAAAGATATAAAGAGGGAAAAAAGTAGATAAAAATGAAATAAAAAGGAGATAAAAAAAATATATAAAAAAATGATAAAAATAAAAAAGGTTGGCGCGGTAACGTTGGTAGCAGCAGAAAAACATATTTGTCACTCACAAATTTGCATAACGCTAAGAAGTTGCACATAGGGAAAACATAAATAAAAGAAACATTACTTTTTATATATTTTTTATTTGTTTATTTGTTTATTTGTTTATTTTTTTATTTGTTTATTTTTTTATTTGTTTATTTGTTTATTTGTTTATTATTTTATTTTTTTTTTTTGTGGCTTACTTCTGGCAATTCCGCCTTCTCTTCAGCGTTTAAGAGAATACCAAAGGAATGCATTAATTCGTAAAATTGACACAAAGGCATAGATTCGTCGCAGGAACTGAAAAGAATAAAGGCTTCCTTAAATTTCTCATCCATATCATTTCCCATTTTGATATGTCCAGTTAGAGTAATTTTTTGGGGAGTGATGGGAAAAAAAAAAAAAAAAAAAAGGAAAAAGGAAAAAGGAAAAAGGAAAAAGGAAAAAGGAATAAGGAATAAGGAAAAAGGAATAAGGAATAAGGAAAAAGGAAAAAGGAATAAGGAAAAAGGAAAAAGGAAAAAGGAAAAGGAAAAGGAAAAGGAAAAAAAAAAAAACAGAAAAAGAACAAAGAGGAAGAAAAAAAAAAAAAAAAAATTTTAATTTTTTGAAATGTTTTACTATTATAATTGTGTAAAAGTTGAAATTACTTTTTTTTTTTTTTTTTATTTTGCTTTATTTAGCCTAATTTTTTGTAAGGATTGCTAAAGAGTTGTAAGCATAAAATTGCTGTAAACATTAGTAGCTAGAAGTTTATAAAACGAATGTGTTAATTCGTGAAATTAACAGTATAACAATTTGAAAAAATGTGCATGGGGAGGTGTACCTTTGGGGTATGCGGTTTGACAACTTTCTATTTTTATTTTTATTTCAGTTTTTACGCTTATTTTTATTTCAGTTTTTATGCTTATTTTTATTTCAGTTTTTACGCTTATTTTTATTTCAGTTCTTACGCTTATTTTTATTTCAATTTTTACGTTTACTTTTACGTTTACTTTTACGTTTACTTTTACGTTTACTTTTACGTTTACCTTCACGTTTACTTTCACTTTTGCTTTTATTTTTACTTTTACTTTTGCAATTTTATTTTTTCTTTTTTTCAAATTTTTTTCTCAAATTTGATGTTGTTTTTGTTAATTTTTTAATTTTTATTTTTATTTTCTATTTTTTTTAAGAGGTTGTTTTTATGGTTTATCTTGTTTTGGTTGTAACTCTTTTTATTTTTCTTTTTTTTTCTTTTTTTTTTCTTTTTTTTTCTTTTTTTTTTTTTTTTTGCTATTGTTGGACTATGCCGTTTGTTAGGCTGTAATTCATAGTGGGTATTTATGAACAAACATATGAGCATATATATATACGTTAATGTATGTGCACATACGTATAAACATATTATTATATATGTAAGTATATTAATGGTATATATTAATTTACGCACGTGTACATGTTCATCTGACCTAGTTTTATGGTTGTTTTTCCGTACATATAAAAAAGATATATATATATTTTATATGTATGTTCTTGCCTGTGGTAACAGGTTTTTTCTTGAAAAAAAAAAATAAAGTGAACTAGTTAGTGGAGGATAAATAATGTACTTATGTATGTATGCATGTGACTGCTTTGGGAAATTTCTTTTTTTTTTTTTTTTTCCTTCTTTTCATCCTTTTTTTTCTTTTTTTCTTTTTTTCTTTTTTTCATGCCTTTTATGCTGTTTCTTAGGAAGAATGAAGTGGCTGATAAAATGAAATGGAAAAAAAAAAAAAAAAAAATAAAATAACAGATTTATACGATAAAGTGGTGAAATGGAGATCTCTTCAAATTTGATGTTAAATAATAGTACGTATACTTTTTGATATACCTATGTATTTACTTAAAATGTGAAAGCAAGAACATACTTACTGTATATAAAGATACATGAGGTGTTATTTGTTTTATGCTAACATGGACACCTAACATCATTTAATATCATATGAATAGGTTAACTTTCGGTCAATATACCTTCCTACTATTTTTTATTCCGGAAATGTATGAATGTATAAGATTGTGTATCTATTTTTTTTTTTATTTTATATTTTATTTATATTTATTTTATTTATATTTATTTTATTTATATTTATATTTATTTTATTTATATTTATATTTATTTTATTTTTTTTATTTTTATTTTTTTTTATTTTATTTTTTTAAATTCCCCTGCCACATTTATATATTTTCACTCCTTTTTATAAATTATAAGGAAAACTGTTAAATAATTTTAACTCGTAAAGTATTCAAATTTTCGCTAAAAGGGATGAAAAATGGTTCAAATGAAAGAAAATAGAATTTTCCTGTGAGCAAATTAAAATCTTCCGTGTTAAGCATTTTGGAGTAACACGCTTTTAGAGTAATACACTTTCTGGAATGAATTTAAAATTTTTTTTTTTTTTTTTTTTTTTTTTTTTTTTGTTGTTGTTACCTGAGTAGTTACATTGCATTATATAATTGAAAAATAATGTAAATCATTTCAATTTCCGCTGGTAATGTACTTTAAGTCGTATTTACCTTTATTGAGGATTTCAAATACTGCTCTTTTTTTTTTTTTTTTTCCTTTTCTGACACGGCTGTTTTATGCAAACCTTTTATTAGAGCATGTTGATACGTTACAAGTAAAAAAGTGTGTGTATGTTTGTTCGTGTGTGTGTGTGTGTGTGCAAGAGTACATATATGTATGGATATATTTTCATGGGTATGTACGTACGCATATGTATGTATGCGCCCCGTGTACATTAAATAGAAAGTGGAGGAATAGTCGTATAATTATGCTGTTGTAATAAACTATTTTTTTCGTCCCCCTTCCCCTTCTTCTGTTTTTCCGTATTCTTTTTTTTTGAGAACAATAAATTTTATTTCCAAAAAAAAAGAAAAACAAAACAAAAAAGATGTTATCTTTTTCTTCTTAATGATGTTTCATTTTGTAAGGTTTTTAAAAAATGACTACGAATAAGAAACACAAATTTTTTCTGTTTGACGTCGATGGAACTTTGACTCACTCTAGAAAAGTAAGAATAATCAATTGAAATGGAATACAAGTACGACCTTCTTCTTTCTTTTTCTTTTTTATGCCCAGCTGTGTGTTGTCCTATCCGTCCCCTCCTAGTACACGTATAAATTTACGTCTGAACGTTAATGTCTATGTACGCACGAACACATAAGGGAACATCCTTGCATATTAGCCGATCGACCAAAATATGGTTGGCATTTTGTTAGAACTGAAGTCGAGGGACAAAAATTCCATAGGAGTAGTAGGAGGCTCTGATTATAAAAAAATCATAGAACAAATAAAACGTAACAAGACAAAAAGGGAAAAAAAAAAAAAAAAGGAACTACGAGTAGTGTATTATGCTTGCGTCTGTGTGATTATGTTCTGTACCGGGTCCTACATATGTAAACAGACATATATATATATATATATATATATATATATATATATGTGTATATACGAATATGTGGGTCAAAACTAATTCATCGTGCTTCTTTCCCTTTTTCCCTTTTTCCCTTTCAAGACCCCGAGATGTTTGATTATATATTCTCTGAAAACGGTGTAGTGGCACATAAGAACAACGAGCAGTATTTTTCGGAGGTAAGAGGAGGACGCATAATTGCTCCGTCTGTACGAAACTTTATTTTCAACACAAGCAGATTATAAGTAGATTCTTATCTTTTACATGTAGATTGGAGATGACTTTTTTTTTTTTTTTTTTTTTTTTATCATTTTTTGATAGAGTATAACCAGTTTTTTGGGAGAGGAGAAATTAAAAAAGGTGATAAATTATTGCTTGGTATATATTGCTAATTTGGATATACCAAAGAAGAGGTTAAAAAAAGAAGTAAAATAAAAAAAAAAAAAAAAAAAAAAATTTACCTTAATAGACTATTCAAAATGGTTAGGTTAAAAATGTTTTAAAGCTGTTCAAATATATGTACATGTATATATATACTTCGTTATTTAATGGTACTTTCTTTTTAGAGGTACATTTGTGGAATTACGAAAGGGGATAATAAACATTAGTCCTATTGGTAGGAATTGCTCTCAGGAAGAGAGGGAAGAATTCTGTGCATATAATTTAGAGAAGGATGTTATTAAAACTTTTCGCTTAAACCTGATGAATGAGTAACCAGCATGTTACAAATCTTTTACTAGTGTATTGTTTTACGTGTCGTTGTTCTGAATATGTGCGTTGAATATAAGCACTTGTATGTGTAAATATACGTATGTTCATTCGCTCAATTAATCAGTCAGCTACTCATCTGCAACTGCATTTTTTTCACTCTTTTATTTTTTTTTTCCAATTTTTTTTTTTTTATGAATGCCTCTTGTCGCACATAAAAAGGTTCAAGGATTTTAACTTGACGTTTTCCATTGGGGGACAGATATCGATAGACTGCTTTCCAACAGTAAGAGAGAAAAAAAAAAAATAGCATATATATCGTAAATAGCATAAACAGCATAAATATCATAAATAGCGTAAATATCATAAATAGCGTAAATATCATAAATAGCGTAAATATCATAAATAGCGTAAATATCATAAATAGCGTAAATATCATAAATAGCGTAAATATCATAAATAGAGTAAATATCATAAATAGCATAAATATCATATATAGCATAAATATCATATATAGTAAAAATTGTAAAAGCATCACTTACGAAGCTACACACTACTTGTGTGGGAGCAACGGCCATTTACATCCCACTTGAGGGGCGTGTAGAAAATATAAAAGAATAAAAAGTAAAAGGTAACTGTACATATATATATATGGAAGTATGCACACGCGTTTATAAAAATAAATTTCCATTTTCAGGGGTGGGACAAGACATTTTGCTTAAGACACATCGAAGGGATATTCAGCGAAATTTATTTTTTTGGTGATAAGACGGAAAAGGTGAGAAAAAAAGAGGAGACAAGGAATGGAATTGTTTTTCTTGTCCGCACCGTTTATCTGTTCGTGTGTTCTTTTATTCTTTTGTACCTCATTTGTTCATCTGTTCATCTGTTCATTTGTTCATTTGTTCACTTGTTCATATTATTTTGTTTTTTTTTTTCTAAATTTTTGCAATTTTTGTAATTTTCGTAATTTTCGTATTTTTCATATTTTTCGTGTTTTTCGTGTTTTTCGTGATTTTCTTGTTTTTTGTGATTTTCCTGTTTTTTGTGATTTTCCTGTTTTTTGTGATTTTCCTGTTTTTTGTGATTTTCCTGTTTTTTGTGATTTTCTTGTTTTTTGAGTTTTTCCCATTTTTCCATTAACAAATCAGGGAGGAAATGACTACGAACTATTTAACGACAAAAGGGTGCGAGGCTACTCAGTCACATGCCCAGCGGATACTATACAAGTTATAAGGACGTTTTTAGACACATGATGGATGATCATTTTTTTGGTTTTATCGTGGTTTGAAGTTTTATTTTATTTTATTATTTTATTTTATTATTTTATATATTATGTTATTATATTATTTTACTATATTTTATTATATTATTCTACTATATTTTATTATATTATTCTACTATATTTTGTTATATTATTCTGCTATATTTTATTATATTATTCTACTATATTTTATTATATTATTCTACTATATTTTATTATATTATTCTACTATATTTTATTATATTATTCTACTATATTTTATTATATTATTCTATTTTATTTTAATGTTTTATATTATAATATTATTTTATTATTATTATTTTTTTTTGTTAACTTATCATTTTGTTTTAAAATGTGTACACTGTTGGAAAAATGAGGAATGCTTTACCGTTGGGTAGTATGGTCATTGACTTTGTATAAATACATACACGGGGGTAACCAATTTTTTACGTGCACAAAATAAATAAAACAGTTTGAATAAATTTAGAGCTATTTAATCCTATATATCTCTTTTTTATGTTTATGAACAAGAACAGCGACCATTTTGTTTGACACGTCGTCCTTCCGTTCAAACTGTGAACATCCTTTTTATGAGCTATACGTACATATATATATACATATATATATACATACATATATATATACATACATATATATATACATACATATATATATACATACATATATATATACATACATATATATATACATACATATATATATTTATATATTTATGTACTGTGTAGGTTTTTTTTTTTTTTTTTTCGTTTGTAAGTAGCATTATTTTATACACCAAACAGTATAACTCATTAAATGTAGGAAAATATTTTTCGACAAAATTTACTCATCACAACGTAATGTGATAACAACAATTGTATAATTCGAAAGTACTTTTAACTTTTCATCCTTGTATTGTTCGGTGGTATTTTAAAATAATTTAATCAAACCAGAAATATATACCATTTGTATAAACCCTCAGACGATTCACGATATGGTGTGATGATATCGTTTAGCATATATATAAATTCGCTATATAAGAAAAAGTAAAATAAAATAATGCTGCGTATAATTGGTGAAGCACATTCGACCAAGTAATATATATAAAGTAGTTCGCCGCATGAAATCTGCAAACGAAAAGGAAAAAAATATATAAGCAAATTTTATTTCTTTTTTCTTTTTTGCTTGGCATTTCCTTTTCCTTTTTTTATGTTCGTATGTGCAACTCCACAATGCATCATTTCGGACAAAAAAAAAAAAAAAAAAAAAAAATAGAAAAGCGCATAGGATATATGTGATGTAGTATATGCGAAAAATTGCGCTACATTTATGCATATAATATACACATGTACATTTATGTGTATGGTTATATTTGCATATATATGTGTATACATACATATATGCATTATATATATATATATATATATATATATATATATATATATATATATGTGTGCATATATCTATGCATGCGTACGTGTTATTCGTTGTAAAGTAGGAATTTTGAAAATTGAAACTCTATTTTAATATATGTACTTAAACATTTTGACTATACTGAGTTGTTGTTATCCGCAAATTTTTAATGTTTTTGGCGTTTGCGGGTAGTGATATTTTTTAGTTTAATATTTCTTTTTCCATTTTTCTGACTTGTATGTAATCTCTTTTTTTTTTTTTTATGAACTGGTCAAGTAAACTTTTTCGTTATCCCTTTGTAAATTTGAAATAGTTTCAATGTAATTTTTTTGACAGAGAAGCTTTATTATTGTAAAAAAAAAAAAAAAAAGGGAAAAAGGAAAAACAGAAGAACAGAAGAAAAGAAGAGGAATAAAGTAAAGAAGAGGAATAAAGAAAAGAAGAGGAATAAAGAAAAGAAGAGGAATAAAGAAAAGAAGAGGAATAAAGAAAAGAAGAGGAATAAAGAAAAGAAGAGGAATAAAGAAAAGAAGAGGAATAAAGAAAAGAAGAGGAATAAAGAAAAGGAAAAGGAATAAAGAAAAGGAAAAGGAATAAAGAAAAGAAAAAAAGGAAAAAAAGAAAAAAAGGAAAAAAAGGAAAAAAAGAAAAAAAGGAAAAAAAGAAAAATATAAAATATGGGAGCAGGACAAGCGAAACAACATAATATGGGTAAGAGGAAAGAAGAGAAGAAGCTTCGTTACTTGTATGAGCGAACATATAGGGCGCAAAAGAGTTAAAATTACAGTCTTTTCTTGTGCATAACAACGCGTATGCACATGTGGACATGTATATACATATACATAAATATACATACATATACATATACGTACATATACGTACATATATATTTGGGGGTATGCGAAACAGTCTCACCCCTACTTAACAGCAAAGTTTTGCGTGTTGTCCCAATTTAAAATTACTTTCTTTTAAAATCCTATTTATTTTTTATTTTATTATATTTTTTATTTTATTTTATCATATTTTTTATTTTATTTTATTATATTTTTTATTTTATTTTATTTTATTATATATTTTTTTTTTTTTTTGGTATCCCGCTCATCCCTCTTTTCTAAGGCTACAGAGTTATCAAAGTGAGTGAGAACAGTCCTGCAAGTGAGTGTAACATAGAAATATTTTTCGACTACATTGTTCAAGCTGATAATTTGAAATTATTAGATGGGTTTAGATACACATATGATAATTTCGTAGAGAAGTTGAGACAAAATGAAAACAAAGAATTACTTCTGTTAGTATATAACTGCCGCTATAACGAAATGAAACAAGTAAAAATTATACCAAGAAAATGGAAGGGAAATGGGTTACTAGGAATAAATTTAAGCTATGAATCGTCGAATGCAATGAATGAAGGAGTTCGTGTATTAGAAATTTTTGAAGGTTCCCCTGCATTTAAAAGTAATTTAATAGAATATAGTGACTACATAATAGGACAAGAGAATAATATATTTAGAAATCAAGATGAGTTAACAAATTATATTGATACAAACTATTTAAATTATATTAAAGAAAAAAAAACTGAACCGTTCAGGTTATATTTTTTTGTATATAATAAAGATACAGAGAAAATAAGAAAAGTACAAATAGAACCTAATAACTCATGGGGATGTAAAGGATTACTAGGATGTAACATAGGAACTGGATTTATACATAAAATTCCATTTTGCAAAAATGATAATTTTATAAAAGGATTAGATCCAAATAATGTAGAAGGTCCTCAAGCTATACATATTGGCAATTCGAGTATGAGTAGCGAAAGGAACAATGATGTACGTAATGACGATTCACCTACGAATTTGGAACAGGGTAGTGAAGTAGGGGCTGCTAGCAAAGGTGATAAGGTTGGCGGAATTGCACATATTGGAGATAGTGAAGGAGAGATGGGCAGAACTAAAGGATTTCTTATCCCTGGAAAAGTTGGTAGTATTGTGGACATTGAACATACAATGAACAATGAGCAAACGAAAGAAACTCAAATAAGCAGAACCCATATTAGCAACAGAGAATATTCAAGTGATGATAACAAAAATTATAAAAAAATGAAAACATGTTATTATGTAAATAATAACTATGATACATCTAAATTTTCAGGAAACATTATTAAGAAAGACATTTTGAATAATAATAAGAATGATGATGATGATAATGATGATGATAATGATGATGCTGATGATGATAATGATGATGATAATGATGATGATGATAATGATAATGATAATGATGGTGGTACTGCTAATGATAATGATGGTGGTACTGCTAATGATAATGATGGTGGTACTGATAAGAACGAATGCGATATAAGTAATACCATCGAATTGGCAAAAGAGGATTTAGAAAAATATAGTAAAAGTGAGGATGATTCATTAAGCTCGAGCGATAAGAGAAATGAAAATGGTTATGTAGATGACTATACAGATTATGTTCGAAGCATGAGAATATACAGCAAAGAAATGAATGAAATATATGAGAGTATGAATAAAAACAGTGAGCTATTAAATAGTATAAAAATGAGAACTGTGCAAAATTCTTTAGATGAAAATTATTCTACTAATAGTAATAAACTCAGCCATACACATGCATATACACAAAAAAATGATCAAGAACAATTTGTTTTCCCATATGCATGTGATAAAGAAGAAAAGGAAAAAATTTAATAGTAAAGTGTTGAAAAACATATTTAATAAAAAGGACTTTTCAGTAGATCTACATTTATTGTACTTGATTTATAAATGTATGGAATGGTATTGATACCTTAATGAAAGACCAATCACCTCGAGCTTAAAAATGGAGAAGTGCATTTAAGCGAATTCACATGGGTTCAGGTATGTGTGAAGAAGTACAAAAAGATGTATGAAAAAAAAGACACAAAAACAATTGATACACATACATTATTATTTTATATTTTACATTTTACATTTTACATTTTACATTTTATTTTTTATTTTTTTTTTTTTCCCTTATTCCCCTTTAATTCTGCCCAGTTTCATATATTATCCATCCAACTGCCCCACAGAAGAACTGATTCCAAATATGATTCCCTAAAACGCAAAGGAAAATGCAAAGGGAAAAAACTTTTAAATAGTTACACACGTGTGTCAAGACTATCCGAAACATAAGAAAATCCCACAAGCATGATTTTAATATACACATGTACGTTTACGTATGCTAGTTGTCCTGCAAAATAAGTATATTCGATGTTATAGCTATAAGACGAATCACTACCAAGTGCTGTACATGTTAGTTTTACTCGAAGCCATAAGGTTCAATATTTTCTCAGGATGTAATATATTTTAAAAAGATAATCAGCCAAATGTTCAAGTAATATCGTTGTGCTAACAACTGTATGTTTTGTAAGATAATTTTTGACCATTCCAATTTTAAAAATTACCTGTACATTTGTATCGGTAAATGGCTTGACATGCACACTGTGAAACTTTGTTCTGTTTGCATATATATTCATTTGCTGGTATATATATTTATTTGTGTATATATTCATTTGTGTATATATTCATTTGTGTATATATTCATTTGCTGGTATATATATTCATTTGTGTATATATTCATTTGTGTATATATTCATTTGTGTATATATTTATTTGTTTGTTTATTCATTAATTCATTTGTTTGTCTCTCATTTTGTCTGTTTATATGTTTTCTATCCATCTGCTTATTTTTTACCTTTTTACGTATTCTTTTTTTTTTTTTTTTTCCACAAAACTCACGTTCACTTACAGTTTTTAACTATGAGCTCCAAAAATGTCATAACAAATGTTTGCGGTGAAATATACTACATATATTAGGAATGCAAAATGGAATAATTTTCATCGTATATATATATATATATATATATATAAAAAAAAAAAAAAAAAATGATAGACTTAAAAAATAGAACATCCTTTGTGTTATTGTAAAATTAAAA
Organism: Plasmodium malariae; assembly: GCF_900090045.1. Lineage (NCBI taxonomy): Eukaryota > Apicomplexa > Aconoidasida > Haemosporida > Plasmodiidae > Plasmodium > Plasmodium malariae. The sequence goes on from NW_021638299.1 coordinate 57,279, forward strand.
AATCCAGAACGTTACAAAAAATAACTATCAATTTTGTCTAAGTCGTCCTTTAAGTAGTCGTCATTCCATCGTTCTCTCTGTGGGGGAAAAAAGGGAAAAAAAAAAGAAAGAAAATAAACAAATAAATTGTGGATGAATAAACAGTGCACATATGATGGCTGAGTGTCTGAATAGTTCGACGTGTTGGTACAATCGAAATACTCACAGAACTCACACCGTTTACACCCATCACGACGAATGCGTACCTGCTTAGAGAAGAAAAGCCTATCGTATGTGGTTTTATGCTGCGCACTGTAATGTTGATTATACTTGTCCAGAACAGCTAAACTGGAAAAGCTAATGTCCGGTCTATCGTACTCGGTATATTCATAATTATTTTTGTAGAAAATAAAATAATGAACTATATCTTTTTTTATTTCAAAAATGTTGTTATTTAAATAATTTGAAGTAAAAGAATGGTTTGACTGTTTAACTAAATAGCTAGTAATTCCATTTAAAACATCAGGACAAGAAATAAAATTTAAGATTGTATTTGTTTCTATATTTAAAGCTTTAATGAAAAGTTCTTTATCAATTGTATACTTTAGTTCGTTCATACTGACTTGTTCTTTTGTTGTTGGTGTTATTTTATAAGTATTTTTTATCATAGTAGTCCATAAATTTTTTGTTATTTGAGCTTTTTTTAATAAATCTACTTTATAATTTCTTAGTATATTTAAAATTTCAAATGTCACATGAGTAGCTAATGGGGGTAAGGAACATATACGTTGATATGTTTCTTGTGCCCACATTTTTACTTTATCATTTGTGCTTTTCCTTGCTGTATCATCTAATTTTTTCAATATATATAATAAATTATTATACTTAAAGTGATCATGAATTATATGTTCATAATTTTTTAATGAATAAGTTTGTGGAATTTTTAAAAAATATTCCTCTAACAATATATTTGCATCTTGTTCCGAAACTTCTAATTGACTTTCAGATGTTATTTCCATCAATTCTAGTGTATCTTCTGATATCCATCTTTTACTTAAACCACACCAAATTAAATCAGCAGATTTTATTTCCTGACCTGTTAAGGCTAAATAAAATCCTAAGGATCCCCTTAAATTGGCTAGCACGTAAGAAATACCGCCATAAGGTAAAAAAGAATATTTTAAATTATTGTACGAATAAGAAGAATGGAAATAGGCAGAACTGTTGTTCGATAGAAACGATAAAAACCCTGCAGATCCTTTTGTTTTCCCATTACAATACGAAATGAGTGGTTTCTTATAAGAAAATAATAAATAAGCTAGATCATTAACATTTTGTAAAATATTTTTTATTATATCAGAATATTTGATATGCTTCGTTCTTTGATATATTTCTACTATTTTCAATAAGTCATATAAATTATAACTATAATTAAATACATCATTATATAACGATGTTAAAAATAAGAATCTTTTTGTATAATTTACTTCACTGTTCCTTAATTCTTTGTACAACTTGTTAATTAATTTTATGTTCATGTAATTATTATTTATTATAACTGTATGCATGCCTACATTATTTCGATTGTATACACACTCATCCATATTCCCACAGTTTAAATAATTTGTTTTTTTCAATGCTTCATTATGAACTTCTAAGGGATCTAAATATATCTCGTCATCTTTAAAAATGCTAGTTCTTAACTCTCTGTTCTGAGTAAGATTACTACACCTACCCGGTATCGAAATCACGTCCTTTAATTTTTTATATTTCGACAACTTTAGATTGTTAAAAAGCATTCTGTTTCAGGCGTTTCTTGCGGTACCTGGAGTGGAGGCGATTGGGCATTTGTTCTTTGCGGAATGTTCTGTCAACCTTTATAACATTTACAGCCTTTATCGCTTTGTAGTTATCACTTTTTGCTGCCTCAAAGCGGATGTAACTGCTTATTAGAGGCCTTTTTCAATATATCTCATCGCGCAAATTTTAAAATATTGTACTTGACGCACTTCGTAAAACCCTTACTATTTTACCTCTCTTTGTGTTTTATCAGCCTATATATAATTCTCTTTTATTATCTCCTTTAATTTGCCCCTTTAATTATCTCTTTTTTTTTTTCTTTTTTTTTTTTTTTCCGTGTACCTTTATTTAAGATTTAATTTTTTTTACTCAAGCATTTTTGAACATTATGTTTCCGGAAACATCGGCTACTCTGTTTTAGGAGAATTGTTTAACTTTTTCGTGTTTAAGATAATTTAAAAAATTAACAGTACACATTATATTTTATTATCTTCCATTTCGCCCCATTGGTACTGCTGTTTTTAAACGAACACCTGAGCGGTTAATATGGTTAGCGTTTTTACGCTTTTACGCGTTTTTAAGCTTTTACACCCTTTTACGCGTTTTTAAGCTTTTACACCCTTTTACGCATTTTTAAGTTTTTACACGTTTTTAAGCTTTTGCGCATTTTTAAGTTTTTACGCGTTTTTAAGCTTTTACACCCTTTTACGCATTTTTAAGTTTTTACACGTTTTTAAGCTTTTGCGCATTTTTAAGTTTTTACACGTTTTTAAGCTTTTGCGCATTTTTAAGTTTTTACACGTTTTTAAGCTTTTGCGCATTTTTAAGCTTTTACACGTTTTTAAGCTTTTATGGGTTTATCCTTTTTTATGCTATGTTGTGCTTCTTTTTTTTTTTTTGTGAAGGAGAATTTTATTTTTCGTAATGCTCAACTTACCAGTACTTTGGAAGAAATAAATTGCAGCATATAATTTGTTTTTCACAAGTGGGGCTTTTCGATGTGCTGCTTAAATATAAGTATTCTTTCTTTTGATCTATAATCGTCCTTTTAAAATTTTACGTTGGAGATAATAACAAATTGTGAAAAGTAAAACCTGGGAATTACTAGACACATGAGAGGCAGCATTCAGTATATTTATGCATTGTTCATGCAAAAAGTTATACCCTGTTCATCTAGGAATTATATCAAATGGGGAATTTTTCCCTTTTTCTATAATTCACGTCTTATGAGACAACGTAGGTTGCCTTTTTTTGATGTGTTGTGCTAAATAAAGAATTCTTATTTGAAGAGGACCTCACCATTTTAGAAAATTAATAAACATTGTGACCTGTCTTATGAATGAATTAACATGAGGAGAAATCATTATGAATAAACTCGTACGTGAAGAATACAAGACTGTTAGTAATAAAATGTTAAGTTCTTACATTTTCTATAAATATAAAAAATTAAGTAAAATAAAGGTAAATTTTAAAATGTATGACGAACGTGGTTTCAAAAAATAAACATATTTTTGTGAAGTCGCTTGTAAGTAGTAAGTATGCATATGGGTGCTGCTCCTTCGTCTGCGTCTTCTTCATCTTTCTCATCTTATATTCTTTATATTCCTTATCACATTTCTCTTATATAATACTGTTCTATTTTTTTTTAAGTTTTTCTATGAAAAGGTTTGATGTATGTATATATATATATATATCTTTTAAATTTTAAATGGACGTCAGTGGTGTACTTTTGTTAATTCTAAATTTGGTTTATTTGATTGTATTTTAAAAATAAAGTGTGTAAATAAGTGCGTATATATAAGTTTGTAAATATTCGAAATTTTGAGTATGTGCAGCATTTCGGAATTATACTAATAAACTGTTAAGAATTAGACTGGACTTTTTTTTTTTTTTTTTTACTTTTTTTGTCGTGCAGCATATTAATTTTTTTTTTTTTTTTAAATGCAAATGATTATTTTTATTTACATGAACAGGCAATAATTGTGTTAGTTGTTATTTAAAGTGAATAGGCAAAGCACCTTTAGGAGTATTACATACGCACACGCGTACAGCACATGTGAATGTACTTACATATTTATATATATATATATAAATATAAATATGTATATATATAAATATGTATATGCACATATTCTCGTAGATGTTTATATATATTCATGTATGTGTGTACATAAATGCGCTGCGCGAGTGAATTTATCTCATTAAATGTATAGACAACTAACGCAGCGAAATACAACATAAGTGGTAAATTGGTAAAATCACATATTAATGTAAACTTTTTGATAAAATGAGAAAGTTCTGCACGTGTTCATATTTGTTTTTTGTCTATATTTTTATTGTGTGCAATAGGGGAAACAGCTTGAGGTTTCAAAAAGGAGATGGAAATGCCATTGGAGCAGTAGAAGGAAATGGAAAAAACGGAAGTGGTAATAATGTAAGTACTGATACTAATAATATAAACGCGAAAGAAAGTACTATCAAAAATGGGGATAATAAAATTATGGTTAAAGAGGAAAAGTCAAATAGTGAAGCAAATACAAATACAAAAAAGTTACAAAATTTTGTTTCATCAAAAAATGAGAATTTAGGGAATAAAGGAAATGAAGAATATTTGAAAAATATGTTTATATCTGATGGTGCTTTTGAAAGTGCAAAAAATGTCTGTGAAAATGTAGTCGTTAAAAATGAGTATTTCAAGAGTTTTTGCAAAAATACAGAATTATTTAAAGAAATACAAAAATTAAAAAAAAATAGTCATAATTTATATGAACAAGTCATAAGTGATTCTTATGAAAATGTTAATACATCCACTTTTAAATTGTTGAAAGATGATGGAGATAAAAAACTAATTATGGAAACAGATGATCACAATCCTAAAGTGTCTATAATGTTTTTATATGAAAAACTATGTGTTGGTGGTATTCCACTCGTTTGTTCTAAAATATTAAAAGTTGACAATATATTTGACCTTAATCAAAATAATGAGAAAAATGACCTTGTTCAGGAAAACAATTATGTAAATGATATGGAAAAGGAACTGACTACCACAATTAATGAGAATAACGGAGTAGAGGAAAATGTTTCAGATTTGACTGATGATAATACGTAAGGGGGTTAGCGGCGAAACGGGGGGGAAAAAAAAAAAAAATATAATGTGCTTTGTTTTGATTTGTTTTGATTTATTTTGATTCGTTTTGATTTGTTCTGATTTGTTTTGATTTGTTTTGATTCGTTTTGATTCGTTTTGATTTGTTTTGATTTGTTTTGATTCGTTTTGATTTGTTTTGATTTGTTTTGATTTGTTTTGATTTGTTTTGATTTGTTTTAATTTTGATTTAATTTAATTTCAACGTAATATCAATTGTGCATAATCTGCAGCAATCATTGAAAACTTTTTTTTTTTTTTCCCCTTAAAAAATTGTAATAATTTGGCCAAAGGGGTTTGTAGTTCGTAGGAAATTTAGTTTTTCGCTTTTTCGGGCTTTTTGTCTTAATTTTTAGACTTTTAATTTTAAGTAAAACATGGATAAGTACATACACGCGTGTTCGGGCATGCGTGCGGATGTTGTTGTATCTGTGCCTTTGCACATAACTATATAAAATATGTGTACATGTTTGGGTATACATACATATACATGTACATACATATATATACATATATATACATAAATATATATATATATATATATATACGTGTATATATATATGTGCGCCAATTTGGAAAAAAGAAAAAAAAACGAAATTGAAAAACTTTAAGAATATTAAAAATTAACAAAAAAAATAAAAATATACCACGTCTTATTTAAAAAAAATAAATGACATAGTTAACTGTTTGAAAAAAAAGAAAAAGAAATTATGCATATAATACAAAATTAATGACTTATTCCCGGCTAAGGTATTCATCATTCAAGAATTTTAAAGCCAAAAGAATAAAGGTTATAACTTTTTGAATTCTTTAAAAGATATATCATTTTGATAAGAAAAAATGAAAAACGCAAGCTGGAGCAAAGGGAAACTTCAGCACAGGAATGCCATCGAGGAATGATGTCAAGTACGCCGTGTTCGCACACATATCGGTGTTTGTATGTGTGTGTGCGTGTATCTGTGCATGAATCTGCGTGTACATACGCATATGCATAACGGCACTTTTGCATGAAGAAACCTTTACGGGAAGGGGATCCAAGATATTGCACACAGTTGGATAAGTGCACCCAACTAGTTGCTCATATTGCGACAAAAAAAAAAAAAAAAATATATAAAAATGGGATATAACAGGATATGAAAAAGATTAAGAAAGCATAAAAAAAGAATGAAAAGAGAAGGATCAAGAGAGATGAAATGGCAAAAAATGGGACAAAATGGGATAAAAAAGTATGTTATGGGCTCCGCATCAAAATGAAAAGGTAAACTTTATCAAAACCTTTACCACACAAACACCCCATTTACTGTTCCTAATTGTAAATGGGGTAAACGATACCCGTCGTAACTTGTAATAATGTGTGCAAAGAAGGGGTATATAGAGAATCACACCCACAAGATTTATGTGGTTGCATATAAATTACACAAACGCTTTGTTGAAGGGTCTTCCACCGGGATAGAAATTAACACGGGTATATTACACGAACGAGGGATAATTGCGTGTGTTTGCGTTTATGTTTATGTTTTGTTTTCAGCTTGTGCTTTTGTGTTTGTGTGTATATTTGTTTATACCTGTGAGGTGGCGAACAACGGTAGTGCGTTTACGAAGGACATGTTGCATGGGAAACCTTTTCTACCACTCAGTCCTTAGGGAAGAAACTTGCTCCTGCAGATTTGCTATATCCTTTTTAATTTTTGCTCTCCTGTAGAATATAGGACAATCCCTATTCATGCAAATAACATCTACATGTAAGTTCCCTTGGCATCGTTGACATTCTGTCCATAGTTGGAAGAATTCATTTTGCTTATTTTTAAAATCTTTCATTTTTTGCATGTAGATAGAAAATTCTTTATTAGCTTTACAATGATTACACAGAGGTGGTTTTTTAATAGAACTATTGCATCCAATACAGCGCACAGCTTTTTTTAAAAATTTAGATAAAGCAGTTTGGCTAGAAGTTAAAATTGTTTTATGCCTAGTATGATCTCCACAAAATAATGACTCTGAATTTTGCATAATAACTTCAAATATTCTTGATAAGGTATTTTTAATAGCATCAAGATAATGATTATAATCAATGGCTAAATTATTGTCAAGTACATATAAAGGATCTTCTGCTCTTTCATATTGTGCTTGTCCTTTAGTTCCTTTGATTATAATATAGCTAACTCTATCACCGACATTTGGAGCAGTTGCACTATCTCGTTGTTTTAATTTTTTGGCTAATTCAACATGTGGTAACCTAGTTTCATAATCTGTTTTACCTAATGATTTTGTAACAACAAGTAGACTCATATCTATATTATTTGTTAACAATTCTTTTATTTTACATTTAGTATATTCGATAGCACTATTTAAATTTTTTTCAATTAACAGTTTATTAAGTACAGTTTCCATCATTTGTTGTATAAGAATACAAAAATCTCTTCTAACCGTTTCGATTCCTTTACAATCCATCTTGTCATGTTTTATTGGATTTGTGTATAACAACCCAGCATATCTTTTTTTGTTTAGAAGTAGATAAGGGCAATATACTTTTTCAAATTCTAATTTAATAGGAGCTAAGAATTCTTTGCTAATTCTTTGTGCTGCATCTTTACCTAAAAACATGGCTTCTTCAATACTGTCTGTTCCAAATTTAACCATAACAGAATCTGTATCTCCATAAACTACTGTAGAGTTATGTTCAAACCCATTCTTTTTACTATAATAACTTTCCACCCTTTCTTTGGTTTTTTCTATCATTGATCTGCCTAAAGTAGTAATGGAAACTGCTACTTCTAAGCATGGCAACTGGCCACCTGAGGACGCACCAGTATAACCATATACTGAATTTGCGGATATCTTTAGAGCTAACTGTCTTCCATTAAGTACCATTTTGGTAATATTATTTTGTTCCTTTTTTATGAGTTCCTTTACTTTTTTCCTTGCATCTATTAGTTCTTCTACTATTAGTGGTAGAATACCTTTCTTTACATTTTTTTTTACAAATTTTAGATTGCTTTTTCCTTGTATGGTAGTAATATCTTCATCCTTTAGCTCCGATATTTCATTATTACTTTTTATCAAAGTAGAATAGCAAAGATTATGTGCAATCATGATAGAAGGATATAGAGAAGCAAAGTCAAGAGTAGATATAGGTTCAATATAATAACCTTTTATGGGTTCTAATACTGTAGCTCCTTCATATTTTTCATTAGTATTGACTTTGATATATGTACTAGGTATAACATAATTTAGCTCTTTACATTTTCTATACAACTGTGATGTTACTTTAATTTGTTGTCCTCGTGTGAGAAGATAAACAAATGGAGTTCCAGTTACTCTTGCCATTTCAACATAATTGTATATAAATAGTAGTTTATCAATAAGTCTTAATGGTAATAATCCATCTTTAATACAATAAGTAGCAATTCTTTTTCTTGATTCTGGACTTTCATTTTGTAATTCGTTCATAATACTATAATGTACATCTTCTTTTTGTTCTTTTAAAAATTCAAAAGAAACATAATTCAGTGTATACGATTTAAGTTTGTAATCTCTTTTTATCAAATCGTATACATCGAACTGTATTCTACCATTAATATTAATTTCTTTCGTTTCATGTGTTCCAAATTGTTTGGAGGAAAAACTAGATTCCTTCACATTACTACTAATGTTTTTTATTCTTCCTAGAAATTTTAATTTTTTTAAATTTAATGCAGTTCCTCTATTTAATATATAAGGAAGGTCAAAATTGATAATATTATATCCTGTGAGAAGATCAGGATCCAATCGAATAATAAACTCATTCCATGCTTCTAACAAAGTTTTTTCATCATTAAACCAAATAACGTTTGAGCCCGGTATACTTGCACATTCTTGTAGAGTAAAAATAAATTTTATGCATTTATCTATAGGATCTCCTTGTAAATACAAAATTGATGATATTTGGATAATGGGATCATTTTTTGCATCAGGAAATCCTTTCCCATCAAGTTTTATACATTCAATGTCAAAGGAAAGAATTCTTAATTTTGGAATTTGTTGATATGCTTCTTCAAGTATCATTGGTTGTACATGTTCATAATTTATATCTATTTCGAATGTACAGTTAGACAATTTCTTGTTTTTATTTCGAATAGAGAAATTGTTTCTATTGCATTTTATCCATGATGAACCCGTAATTTTGTTGTCAATGATATATCTTAATATGAATGGTAAATTGGCCTCGTAGACTATTCCCCCAATTTCTTTATCATTTACATTAACAATATTTTCAAAAAATTTTTTTAACGTAGGAACCATTTTAGGTAATAACACTGTTATTTTTAAAAAATCTCTTTTTCCATTTTTTTTAAAATACATTAAACTTTCTGTCTTTACTATTTCTATTTTTAATATTTTTTTATCATATATTTTGTATTGATTATTTAAATTTAAATTTTCATTCATCATTATTTCTAATTTTATCATATCATCATTTTCGAAATTTTCTGGTTTTTCTACATAAAAGTAGGGGAAAAAATTATGAACATTCACTAGAACACTATACCCATTATTTGTTACACTGTAGATCCTAATTATTGGCACAGTAACAAAATTTCTGTCTTTACTTAGTAGAGCCCTATAAGGACCATATATACTATTTAGGACTTTATTATTACTTGAATCATTTTCATTTACATATATCATGTTTTTGAATAAATTCTCTACTGTGTAATCTAAATCAACTTGGAAAATTAGTAAGTCTTCTTCTGTACTAATTTGGATTACACCATTTTCATCATACACATTGGGCCTTTCGTAATTTCCAAGAAGCTTATCAAACTCTTCAACTAAGTAGTTTTCTGGTAGTTCATTATTTTTCTCTTTTTTTATTTTTTCATACAGAGACCCATATGCAATGACGTTCGTGAATGGGCAGATTTTCATCTCCTCCATTTTGTTGGAGGCATGTTACGTGTAGCGGCGAGCACTGGGCTCCTGCACAAACTATTGGTATATGTGGAAATGAGCAATTGTGCATATATAGGTATATGCGTAGGTATACGTGCAAGTATACGTATGTATGTATAGATATACGTGTGTACGGATAGGTATATGTACGTATGTATAGGTTTACGTATGTATGTATAGATATACGTGTGTACGGATAGGTATATGTACGTATGTATAGGTTTACGTATGTATGTATAGATATACATGTGTGCGTACAGATATACGTACGTACGTATATGCACATGAGGGGAGGAAGAGGAACACCACTAACATGCGTCAGCAGGTGCATATACTTGGCTTTTTTGCAAATGTTACGAAAAAAAAATAATTTAAAAAAAAAAAAAAAAATGCAGAAAAATATGACATATATTTTTTTAATATATTATCTTTTGTTGTTGGCCCCTGTAACTCTGATAGGATTTTACCTTATCTCAATTTTGTGAGCGATTGAAATTTAATATCCGCCTCAAATTATTCTGCTTTTTTTTGTTTTTATTGGTTAATTTTTTTGTTATTTTTGCTATTTTCCAAAACGCCATTTAATTTGAGGTGTGACAGTTGAAAAATATATTAAAGCCACTGGCGGATCTTTATATTATTTTTTTTAAAAGAAAATAAAAAATTTAATTTGAAGTTGACTTACCATATGTCACACTCGAATATTTTTGAAGTGAACAAGCGAGTGGAAAGAGCAAAAAAAAACAAAAAAAAAAAAAAAAAGATAAAAAAATAAAGTGATAGAGAAATAAAGAGCAAGAAGTAATGAGACAGAGAAATAAAGAGAAAGAAGTAATGAGACAGAGAAATAGAGATAAAGAGGTAATGAGACATAGAAATAAAGAGATATTGAGATAAAAAAATAAAGAGATACAGAGATAAAAAAATAAAGAGATAATGAGATAAAAAAATAACAAGTAAAATGAGAAAAAAAAATAACGAGTAAAATGAGAAAAAAAAATAAAGAGATAATGAGATAACATAATAACGAGTAAAATGAGAAAAAAAAATAAAGAGATAATGAGATAACATAATAACGAGTAAAATGAGAAAAAAAAACAAAAATAGTGCAAAAAAGTTCATTTAAGCATGATATACATTCTCAATTCACCAGCAGAAAGGAGAACATAAATGTCGTCTTTTATTGTATGAATGTGCTTGGCGCTGATGTATTCGATGAAATAGCCAAAATGGGGAAAAAAAAAAAAATTAATTAAAATGAAATAAAATAAATTAAAATAAAATGAAATAAAATAAAATAAAATTAAATAAAATAAAATAAAATTAAATTAAATAAAATGAAATAAAATTAAATTAAATAAAATGAAATAAAATGAAATAAAAAAATACTTCAAGAGTATTGGAAGGGATAAAAATAAATCAAAAGTAGCAGGCATTTAAGGCTTATTTTTTCCTCCTTTTTTATCCATTTCGTCTTATTCGCTTATAATTGCGAGAAAAACTGTTTCACTAGGAAAAACTTTCATTTTAGCAAAATTGGCAATCATATTAACTATCAGTTCGAATGATTTAAGTGTAGTTTGATATAAGAACGCTAGTTTTTTTTATATATTTTTTTTTCTTATCTGAATTAGCAAAAAAAAAAAAATGCTTAAAAAGTTAATGTTGTTGCTTAAATTTTTCGAATGGCAAAAGTGAAACTATTTTTGCTATGAGGAAAAGAAAGGAGAAAAATAGGCCTTTGTGGTACTTTTTTTTTTTCCAGCTCTTTAGGTGTAGCCATATACCCATGCACGTATCGACGTACACGCGTGTATATATCTAAATATATATGTATGTATATATATATATATATTTACTCGTGCGGAATATTGAAACGCAGATATAATCAAATGTGTAAAAAGAACGAATAGACATTTGGTCCCCTCACATATTTGCCCATTTTTTATAAACGAAACATGGAAAATTTTGTATACGTATTTGAAATGGTATAAATTAAAAAAAAAAAAAAAAAAAAAAAAAATGAAAAGAGGATTTGCAAAAATATGAGAACTTTTTGTCTCTCATTTTAATTACAAATGGACATGTGCCGACTAATGACATGGGGCAGGGATGGACCCCAATGGTGGAATGACAAATAACGAATGAAAGAATTACAAAGTGCAATTCGCACTTTAACCGTTTTTGGAGCAAAACAGCTGTAATATGTACACATGTGTGTATAATATATTTTCATTTTCGAAATAAGTAATTATAAATAACTATTGAGTAAGCTCCATAACATTGGAGGAATGTTTGAATGCTCTTTTTTATATGAAAACTATTTATTTGGGAACAGATATGTTCATAGCACAATTGTATTATGAGCAGCTATTATGAATATTGAAAATAAGATGTCAAATGGGGTTATCAATACTTATGTTTTAACATATAAATAAGAAATTATGCTTTTTAAAAGTACTGCTTATATTTTAGTAGTATTAAAAACAATTTTCTTTTTTTTCTTTTTTGAAACAGCTTTTTTCAACATTTTTGTTCAACTTTCGCAAAAATTTTGTAAAATATTTACAAAATTAATTTTTTGTTTTCTTTTAAATAGGAAAGGAACATAACACTTTTTTTTTTTTTTTTTTTTTTTTTTATGTTCATTTAGAATATAGCCCGTCTTCTTTTTGATATATTCTTTTTATAAGTATTGAGATACAATAATACTTAAATGCAAATTGAAAAGGGCAAAAAAAAAGAAAAAAAAAAAAAAAATCAACAATAAAGTAGATAGATAAAGAAGATAAAATGCTGTCATATTAATTTTGCGCAGTTGCGCCTTCACGCGTCCTACTACTGGCATTTGTGAAATTCTCTTTTTTGGAGTAATGGTTTTTCACGTAGTGTTCTAGCGTAAATGAACACACATATAAGCATGTTTATATATATACATATGCACATAAACATGCTTGCGTGTAACCATAGTCCCCTTTTTTTATAAAAACTGCATTATTTTACTGTCTTTCTCGTCAAGCACTAAACGAACGTAATAAAAAATTTAAGTACAATATACAACATGTCCTTATATAATTGATAGGGGAAAAAAAAAAAATTATAAAATAAAAAATGAAAAAAAATGGAATAAAATAAAATAAAATAAAATGAAATAAAATGAAATAAAATGAAATCGAATGAATATTTTGCTTTCCTTTTTCTGTTTTATTTTGTATAACCGTGCGCCCCTTAATTTTGGTACGCTCCATATCGCTGTCATTTGTCATGGGTCTTCTTTGATGTGCGCATATATGCAAAGTGTACTTCTTTTTTTTTTTTTTTTTTGTTTACATTTCATTAAGCTTCATTTCATATCTTTGTTTTGCATTTTGATCTACTACATTTGAGAAGTAACTATTTGAGATTTATTCTGTTACTCATTATGTAACTTTTTTTGAAAAAAAAGAGAAAATGGATGATTATATATGAACTTCAAAAAAAAAAAAAATTAAAGACCGATTATGCTAAGTAATATCATAATGAAAAAAAAGACTTGGTTAGAGCCATCAATATACAAGCTATAAAAAATATTTCTCTTACGAAATATAGTTATGTGTTCCAAATGTAAGTACTTGTAGGAAGGAAAAATAAAAAAATGAAAACATAAAAAAATGAAAATATAAAAAAATGAAAATATAAAAAAAACGAATAGAAACAATAAATAAATAAAAAAGTAAAAGCTTCCCATAGGCATGTCGTAGAACTTTTCTCTTCTTGTAATTTCATTGTAATACACGTAAGGGCACATACATAAATATATACATATACATGCTACAAGAAGGAGAAACATAGAACAACAAGAACACGTTGTTTTAATGTAGGCATCAGTCGATGGATGAAATTTCTGCATGAACATGCATGTGAAAAATGAAATATATTTTTTATACTTATTTTTATACTTATTGTACACTTATTTTTATATCTATTTTATACTTATTTTTATACCTATTTTATACTTGTTCTTATATACCTATTTTATACTTGTTTTTATATACCTATTTTATACTTATTTTTATATTTTTTTTTTAATTTTATTTTTTTTCTTATTTTATTTTTTTACTTCTTCTTGCAGTTGTGCGAGTTCTTCCCGAAAATATACGCTCTCACAAAATGTGCATGCAGTAAGATACATGCTACCGTAAAAATAGACCACAAATTATTGGCTCTCAAAAATTTGACCACTTCTCTTTTTTTATATATACACATTATTTTATTTTGTAATTCACTATCCATTTTTCTAATAGCCAATTTGTGGAATCCTCTTATCAACATGTGATAACTGTGAGCGTTGATTTTATCGTGCTACGATATTTATGCTCCATTTTATTTTTAACTTCCTAGCACAACTACTCACTACAAATGTAATTTAAAAAAAAAAAAAAAAGAGAAAAAAAATATTTATACATAAATAAAATAGTACTTTGTTATTTTTGAAATAACTAAAAAGTAAAAGAAGAAAATTTTATTTTATTTTTTATATTTTCATCCTTTTTATTCTTTTTATTCTTTATTCTTTTTATTCTGTTCATTCTGTTCATTCTGTTTATTCTGTTTATTCTTTTTATTCTTTTTATCCTTTTTATTCTGTTCATTCTTCTTACCCTTTTTATTCTCTGCAATTTTGAAAAACAGTTTTATGTAACAACATTGGTGTATATCACTGCCAGCATAACAACACCAAAAAAATTTTCATTGAAATTATACGAATAGTAAATAGTAGCTATTTGCTATAGATGTACGTATATATATTTATATGTGTATGTATTTTTCTTTTTTTTAAAGTAAATTCCAGTAAAATTAACAATCTTATTTACAGTTTTCGTAGTCTCAACTTTGCCTTTTTTCTTAGTACAAAATGAACGTTTTAAAGTTTTCAATTTTTTTGATAATTCTGTTAATCAGCTTGATGGAATGCCGATCTTCACAAGAGTTAACCCCAAGTCAAAATGTAAACAGAGTTAAGGTTTTTGAAGAGAGGATGAAAAATCTTTCGAAAAAGAAGAAACTAGTAATAGCAGCTACAGTTTTAGGAGCATGTCTGTTGGTAGGAAGTCTAATTGGTGGTGTTAGTTACGGATATATAAGGCATAAAAGAAAAAAAGATATGGAAGACGAGGAGTTTATACATATAGAGAGTCCTGTGAGAAATAGGGATAGTAGAACTGATAATGAAAAAAAATACAAGGGAGAAAAAATAGTACACTTTTATGAGGGTCCACCCAAATCAGGCACAATAAAAAAAGATCAGGATATACTGGGGAATGCAGACATTCCAAAAGAATCATCAGCTTATGACTCAGATGAAGATATATTTGTAGACGCATAAAAACACACAGTCCTATAGACAAATGAAATAAATAAGAAAAAAAAAAAAAAAAAAAAAAAAAAACTCGCACATATATAAATATATATATATATATATATAGATAGATAGATAGATAGATAGATAGATATATAGATATATATAGATATATAGATATTCCCCACTTACACATCCAATTACGTACCTACGCCGCACGCCAACATGCATGTAGACATAATAGTAGAGAGAATATAATTTTTTACGTGAAAAATCATATGTATGCTCATCATATAAGACAAGTCATTTAATTAGGGAGAAGTTTATTACGTATGACAGGGCAATATCTTTTTGATGTAAAGTGATACAAAGTGATACAATAACACTAGACGCAAAAAGAAAATTTGCATACAATTATTAGCAACTAATGAATGAACTGTGAGTCAACTGTGAGTCAACTGTGAGTGAATTATGAATAAATTATGAATAAATTATGAATAAAAGGTGTGTTAAATAAAATTTAATAAAATGAAAGGAAAACGAAATTCATGTACTTGTAAATTGTAAAGCAACGCCAGACGTGTGTTCCCATATGTAGTACAATGGTCCGAAGTGATAGAACATAATTAAAAGAGGCGTGTTAGTATGCGTGTACGCATGTTTGTATTTATGCACGTGCGTATGTATGTATATATTTATGTACATACATGTATGTACGTATTATGGTACAAGGCAGGCACTTATATGTGGACTCATCTTTCGTGTAAACATAAGAAAACAGAAAGAATTTCGCTATTATTATTAAATGCCACATGATACTGTAACAGTTCGATGATAATTATGCAATTGGGTGTATAACTTAGAAGAATTATTGCAATATACAATTATTGAGAAAAAAGTATATGCCCTGAAAATGAATGATATCCCTTATGTTAGAGTAGCGAAGGAGAAGAGAAAATCGAATCACAGACGATGTGTCATTGTGTACGTTTTATAAGCGTATATATACATATATAACATTCTATAGAGACTGCTAATAGCTGTACGTTCATATATGTATTTGTTTGTACGTATATATACATATATATATATATATATTTGAATAGCGGATAAAAATTTTTGCAAATGTGATCCAGTAAAAGTACATTTTAGTATCTCATGAACAGTACTTTTATATATTTGTAAACGGTACGAATAAATTACGTAATAACAGTTTTCTACACTACTGAATAAGTCGCATTAAAACAGAAAAAAGAAAATTCTTGAGCAAAGTTTACATTTTTTTTTTAATTTTATAAGGCAAACATAAATTCATAATTCATAATTTGCAAGTTATAATTTTAAGTTTGTAATTAAAATGATATATCATATGTCAGTATAAGATTGTGAAGAAAAGAACAATTCTCATTGTTCCGTTGTACAACTATCAGCAAAATAAGCATTGAACATAAGAGTTATCACTTCGCTTTACCATACATGATCATAAAATTGGCAGTTAATTTGAGCGTTAAGACGTGCACGTTAAACTTGACATGATTGTGAGCATTTAAAATTAACATTTTTTGTGGGCAGTTAACCAGAATTAAGAAGAACATATACACATGTATATGCATGCATGCATACATATATACATACATACATACATACATACATACATACATACATACATATATACATACATACATACATTTATACACATTTTTTACACAATTTTGTACACCCTTTTCACTGCCAGACATGTATATATATATATATGTACGTATGTACATTTGAGCTTCATTAAAACAGAGAGAGCCTCAGCACTTCCACGTATTTGTGTACCTTTTTTTTTCTTTTTGTAAAATTGTTATTAAACTTAAAATATTCTCCTTAAAAAGAAATTGCTTTTTTTTTTTTTTTTTTTTTTTTTTAGAATTTTTTGAACAAATCATTCGTTTTGTTTAGTTTTTGCGCCAAATTTTCATTCTATACTTTGTGTCTATTTTCAAACCAGCTTTTTTGTGTTAATTCGTTGTATTTGTTCGTTTGTTGTGTCGACTATATTTGCATGTTTGCTCGTTTGTTTTTTATTTTACTTTATTTTATTTTCCTGCTAGTACGCACTTTTAGAGGACGTAAACTTTATTCTGAACTTTTTAAATTTTGTATCCATACATAAATAGAGATCATTGATCATAGCTAGATGGAACGAATAAATAAAAAAATGCAAATACAAAAACGAACGAACTAAATTAAAAATATTAACATGTACATAAGTAGCACTAATGTGCGTTATGTTGTAAGTCAAAACAGAAACTGTTAGGAGCGCAATGAGGAATATATGCGGACGTTCTTAAACTAAAAAAAGATAAACCTTTAGAGGTTTGCGCATATATGTAATGACCTGATATAGCATTATTTCGCTCAAATAAAGCTTTATTATTATCTTTCCCCCTTTAATAACTGTTACTATATTTTACTACATTTCTTCATATTAGTTTGCACACAGTATCGTATAATACTATATTTTTCTCTCTCTTTGCCATTTATTATTAACGTGCATTTTACAAAATAATGTATATATTAAATGCAATTAAGAACAAAACAGTTGTTACTAAGTGACAAGTAGTTGTTCGTCCTAAATCGATGTAGCACACATTTTACCTATTCATTAAGCAAGAATTATGAATGATTCGCGCAGCGCTTATAAATACGTACACGAAAAATACATATACATAGGTGTGTACCTACCTACATGCATATATTTTAATATATGCACAGCATATAACCTTCTTTTTAAAAATAGCACGAACGTTTAAAGGACTTTAATATACTTGTAAAAAAAAAAAAAAAAAAATATAGTAGCCAAAGTGGTCAATATAGCCAAAGCAACCATAGCAAACAAAACAAAAAAAAAAAAAGAAGCAATTATTTAATCCTACTACGTTTTAGGCTTACAATTAGACACATAATGAATTCAGAAAATTTCTGGAATAACGCGGATAAATGTACTATTAACGTAGCTTATAATATAGTAAAATTAAAAATGTATCAAAAAAAAAAAAAAAATAAATAAAATAAATAACAGTCTGTTCATAATAATTTTTTAACGTGGGACTTGCACTTAAAAATGGCATATAAAAATATATGCAAATGAATAAACAGTGCTACTTAGTTGATAACACATAATTAAATAAAAGCCTACTTTAATCCTCTCTTAATTTCTGTTTTTATATTGCTATATATATGTATATATATATACATAGATATATAAATATGTATATATGTATGTGGAGTAAACATATTCCTCTTTTTGAAGCCTTATTTTTATAAACACTTATTTCGTATCTAGTTCCGCTGCTAAGTGGCTTTCGTTTACGTGTAAAATAAACTCAAGAACCTCAGAATGTTTCGTTAAAATATAGGCATTTATATTATTACAGTTATGTATGTTTATATATATATAAATGTAAACATAGATATATACATATAATATATATATATATCTTTTTGCTTACTATTATCGGAAAAGGAAAAAATGCGCTGTTATTTAGCGCTTACATGGTAAATAAAAAAAAAAAAAAAAAAAAAAAAAATATAAACTAAATAAAAAAAAAAAGGTATATAATACATACATATATATATTGTAATATTTTTTTATTATTTACATTTTACTATATAGAAAAAGAAGCATAAAGTACCGATTGAACATTGAATATTCTCAGTTATTTTCCTGATAAACCAGCAGAATGTTTATTTCATGATTTTAACGTATTACTATTTTTTCTTAATTTCTTTTATAAAGGTGAAAATAAAACGGAAGAATTGCAAAATTGTAAAGCTGATAAATTGTAATGCTGATAAAATGTAAAGCTGATAAAGTGTAAAGCTGATAAAGTGTAAAGCTGATAAAGTGTAAAGCTGATAAAGTTTAAAGCTGATAAAGTGTAAAGCTAATAAATTATAAAACTGAAAAATTGTAAAATTATAAAATTAAAAAAATCTTATCAGTTCAATTTGTACGTTCATTTGGGGGGAAAAAATATATTCATAAAAATATATATAAATTCATTTTCGGTGTTACTGTATGAACAATTTTTTGGTTGTATTTTATTTTAGCTTACTAATATAATTTTTTTTTAGCACTTTTGGTTGATAATGTTTTTACTGTCTCATTAGGCCGCACATTCTTTTCACTCAGAAGAGAAGGATCTAATGAGATAATCATATATATATATATATATATATGTATTAACCGTATGCATATGTATTTTCATGTATTTGTATACATGTATATTCCGCTTTTCACGTAGAAGATAGTATCACCAAATAACAGTAAGTAAAAACAGTAAGTAAAATTAGTGTTATTTTATTTTTCATTTTATTTTATTTTTTATTAAAACATTGTTAAGTCATAAATCTTACCACATAAAAATTAATGAGAAAAATGAAAAATTATAATAAAAAAAATGTATTATCACCAAATTGGTCATTAAATACCTAGGAGAAAAGTAGGAAATATTACTTTACAAATTTGTTAAATGGGAAAAATAAAAATGACAAAAGAGGTATTTTAGATTTCCCCTTCTTCAAACTTGGCAGAACACAGTTTGTCATACTACTACTTCTATTAATACAAATAAGATAAGAATAAACATCGAAGTGATATATGATTGTACATAGTAAGTCTCTTCGATGTACGTTCTCATCGTTGTTCCGTTGTTCATCTCTTTTTTGCTTCTTCGCTTCTTCGCTTCGTCGCTTTGTCACTTCGTCGCTTCGTCGCTTCTTCTATTCCCCTCCGTTGTTGCGCAGTACCATATCCCCGCTGATATTTCCCACTTATTTGTTAAACATTTTTTTTAAAATATGTTCAGCATAAATATGTACATACATGAAGACAAAACAGAGGGAAAAGTAAACGTGTCTCATATGGCTCATAGTAGATGCCTACGAAAAGTGGATAATTATTGTTTTAGAAATATGAATAACAGTGTGAGTACTCAAGTAAAAGAAGAAGAGGAAGATAGTCATTCGAAGATTCAAAATAAGGATGACGATTCGGATGAAATGTCAAACGCTGTTAATGATGTAATTGAAAAAGAGTATGGAAGTGGGGCAATAATTCCTTAAAGTTGTATATGCCCAGATTTTTTGAAACAATTAATAGGAGATGAATATTATAAAATGATAAATAATTTATCAGATGATATAAATGTTTATAGTCTTTATAATATATGGGATGAAATACATTCATGTGAAAAAGATTAATTTATAATAGTTGAGAGAGGGTCGTGGAAGCTTTGTACAGCAATAACTGAATTATATGATATTCTTAAAAAAATAAAATTTTATGTGTTGGTAAAAATATATCAAGAATTAAATAATGATATAATAAGAAGAGAAATAAGAGATTTAAATGATTTCATTAGTTTTTTAGATAAAGATTCATTTAGTCGTTTAGATTTTACTCTTTTTATTTATTTTAAGTTAATATCCTGACATTCATTTAAAATAAATCTTTTTACCAAATGGAAAAATAAGCTAATAGATATATTTAAGGATTACCTTAAAAAGGAGATGCAACAGGTGCACTTGCAGGAGCATGAGAAGGAGTCTTCATCATTTTGCTGGTATATTTCGTTTTGAAATAAGAGACTAAAGAGCGAAAGAGAAAAACTAAAATTAATTAAGTTATAATAAGGAAAAACCAAATGCAGAAAAACAAATTAAATTAAACGAAACGTTAAGTTATGTAATTTCTGTGTTGACGTTTGAATGGATTCATGTGTACTTCATATGTGTTGGCATACATTTTTATGTATAATGTAAATTTGTGCCATGGGAAATGACAAGGAATACCCACTTGGTTGGTTAGTTAACTTGTACAGTGGGTAAAAGGAAAGTAAAAATTAGCTAGTTCATCTGTTATTTAAATGAAGAGCATATATCATATGTTATATTTACATTGCGGATAAAACCTTTGAACATTTGTAAAATGTAATAAGGATCTTAAAAAAAGATGCTTATCCGAATTTTGGAAGCTATTAGGAGAAGGATCATCCGAAAAGGTGGAACTGTGGGAATAACGCTGTAGCGTAAAATAATTGCCATTTTCAGTACTCACTATTCGACATCCAATACTGAATGTTCATTGTTCATTGTTCATTGTTCATTTTTCATTGTTTATTGTTCATTGTTCATTGTTCATTGCTCAGTGTTCAATGTTCAATTTTTAATTAATTTTTTTTTTTTCTGTGAAATTTTAAATATAAAGAGACATTCTGAGGTTGGGCCAAACTCCAGCCGCCGTTCAACACGCCATTTTTTCTGTGGGTGTTCAAAATTTATTATTTTCATAGATATGTTAAACGTAATACATATACATATATATATATATATATATATATATATATATATATATATATATGCGATTTTTCTGATTTAATGATCATAAATTTCTTTTCGCGAATGGACTTAATCATTTTTGTAAAATCATTTAACCCGTCATGAGGATATATATGGACTTAACGCTTTGTTAAATACATTTTGTAATATTCAACAGCGGATATAAAATTAAAATAGGAATAAAGTTTGCGAGAATGGAGAAAGTTTAACTTCACCTATTCGTCGTATTTGTTGAAGATTCCATGTGCATACATACATACACACATAGATACATGCATATATATGTACATATATATATATATATATATATATATGTGTTGGGTATATGTGTATATATTTTAACATAAATTCATATTTCTGTGTGTTTTCGTGTTTAACCACGTTTGATGATAAAAAATATGTTACAAGAATTCGTTTACATTTTCATTATTTTGCGCCATTTTTCATTATTTTATTTTAATTTAATTTATTTTAATTTAATTTATTTTAATTTAATTTATTTTAATTTAATTTATTTTAATTTAATTTATTTTAATATAATTTATTTTTATTTAATTTAATTTCATTTCATTTTTTTTATTTTTTCAGTTGCAATTTTTTTAAAATAGTACTTCAACACTTTAATTTATGTTCACGTAGTTAATTTAAGAGTTTTTCTAAAAAATTAATCTGTTCATAATAGTTCGAAAGAAAGTGGAAACAATGAAATACTTGGCTATGTGTACAATTATGTTACATGTTAATGGTTGCAAGCGAAAAGGTAAAAAATAATTACTATATTAAGAACACAACCCAGGTTTTAATTTTACATCTATATGAACATGCACATATGTATGGCATATTTTAAGGAAATGGTAAATATTTTATCGATCAAATTTTTTTTTGTGCATTAATTATTATATATATATATATATATATATATATATATATATATATATGTTCGTATATACATACGTATGTGTATTTTTTATCAAAGTTATATTCTGAAGTTAAAATTTAAACCTCCTCTCTTAATTTTTTTAATAAAAAAAAAAAAATTGTAAAATCGGAGGAGTCTTTTTTAAGATTTGATACATCAATCAGAAGGAAGAAGGGAAAAAGTACGCGCACAATTTTTTTTTTTTTAAAACTGCACATGTAAAATAATGTTATTGAGGCTGTTTTGATCAGTGTTTTTATTTCCAAACTAATGTAAACCATATAAGGAATTTATGTAAATACTTGGATAATTTTTTAAATGAATGTACAAATAATTGTAATATTTAATTTACCGTAAATACAGAAGTAAATTTTTTTTTTTTTTTTTTATTTAAAAAATTACAAAATAATTTTAGCAGTATGCTAATGGTGGAGGCTTCTATAAGGTGGTGTGTATGCTCTTTTACAATTTAAAAAAAAAAAAAAAAAAAAAGCTTTCCAACTTAAACTCACAGTGATATTGCTAAAGGTGAGAATAAAATGTACCGGTTGACATTCAAATCATTTAAAATTTTTATTAAATTTATAAAAACAAAATATTAGCGTACCGATGACATATATATATATATATATATGCATAAATATACATATTGTTATATCTTCTGCAAAGGACAGGCATGTTCCCCTATTGTGTATTAATAATTTTTTTCGTTGAATTTTGAAAAATGAGTAACAATATTTTGGTGTGATAAAATGTTAGTCGTTAACTATAGCCATGACAAGTTTTTAAAAAATAATTAAATACGTGCATGTAGGAAAACTATATTATAAAGGAGTTATAATTGTACGTGGAATTTATTACTCTACGTCCAGTTTTGTATCACATTTTATCTGTTTACATTTTTATGTATGCATAATTTTTTTAACAATTTATTGAATTTTCACTTGAGAATTAATCTTGCAACTGTTCTTGTAAAAAAGAAAAAAAGAAAAACATACATATATATATAACATTCTCTGAATATTTCTAGTATTTATTATTTTATTTTTTACTATTTTATCGTGAGAACAGGTTAAGAAATATAAAAACAAAAAAAATGGTTAAAATTTACAAGTACAACGTATTTTATTTGTACTTCAGATAAATATTAATAACACCCTGGCAAAAAAATATTACTTTGCTTATGGCCTTTGTACTACGAATATAATTCTAAGGACCTTGAATAACGCTAGCTGTGTTGTGTATATATACATATATGTATATAATAAAAATATACCTAAAACTATAAAATATAACATGTTAGTATAAATATAGAATACGTTATAATTTCAGCCTAACAGTATGTATTTTTTTTTTTTTTTTTTTTTTTATATAGTTACCATATAATAATTATTAACAAATGATTAATTAGAAAATGGAAGCTTCATCTGTTTGTTTTGCCATATTATTATTTTGCTATATTAATATTTTGCCATATTAATATTTTGCCATATTATTATTTTGCTATATTATTATTTTGCCATATTATTATTTTGCCATAGTTTTTTTTTTTTTTTATTCTTTATTTTTAATTTTTTACATTAATTTTTTTAATAAAATGTTTTGAAAATAGTAATGATGTTTCAAGGAGAAAATTCCACGATCTATGCAACATTCTTGTAGTTATATTTAAATAATTGTTAGTTTATCCATTGTTGTAATAATACATATATATATATATATGTATATATATGTAACATTTAAAAAAAATATTTTATAGAATACAAAAGTATTTCAATAATTATCCTTTTAAAGAAAATTAAAATTTTCGATATGCTCGTATGAGAATTACATTATTTTGATTTTTCGGTGACGTTCCCTTTTTTTTTTTGTTAAGATTCAATTTGTTCTTCATTTTTAGAAAAATATTATATACGCCCACTGATTTATATATAATATAAAATACAATATTATAATACATATATATATATATAATACGTATTAAAATAAATATATGCTACTATCTTGTGCCTTTTTTTCTAGTTCACTTATATATAACGTTATTTTTGAAAAAGAACTTTTTTTTTTATTTTATTATTTTTTTTTTTTTTGCAAATAGTTGATTTTATAATTTTTTTATATTTATTATCATTTGTGGAATCTTCAAAAATTAGCATGCATAACAATTTTAATCCCTGAACAGTTTTTAATAAAATTTAGGCATGCCTACTATCCGTTAATAATAGCTCTACATATATATATATATATTTTATTCTGTATCCCGTTCTTTTTGGCATTAACCACTGCCATGTTCAGCACAGAAGAGAAAAAAAACAAATTTTATTTTATTTTTATTTTGTAGTATTTTTCTTAATAAAAAAAAAGTGAAAATGAAATATACTGATGTTGAGAAAATAGAATCGAGGAATATACTTAGGAAGGGATTCATAAAATTTATATGCCACCATACAAAACCGTTCAATGTATTGTTTTTTAGTGCCTTATATTTGTTCATTCAAGTATGTTGAATATTTTGAAAGGGCCTCCAAAAGAACTGCATAATGTGTGGTTCACGGTGCGGGTTCGTATATACGTATGTAAGTATATGCGTATGTAAGTATATACGTATGTACTTATATCTGAAATAACCATTTAAATGTGGCTTATTTTCAAATGTGGCTTATTTTCAAATGTGGCTACAAATGTGCTATTTTCAAATGTGCCTATTTTTAATTGTTCTTATTTTTATGTGTACCTATTTTAAAATATCGCTTTATAGTGCATGTGTACGTATGAATGTGTAACACCGGAAATGAATTTATGTAACAAGAGAAACTTGAGAAACCTATCAGAGTTAATTCTTAAAAAGCTAGAGCAGTTTATTGAATTTAATGACCAAAGGTTGTTAGAAGTTACGAGAGACATGAGGGTGCCAAAAACTTCTGGAACTGTGGATGAGGATGAAAAAACCAAGTTCATGATGAGACAATACGAAAGGGGGAATATCAGCTACTGTAACAACTGCGGTAACTGTAATAACTGCAGCAATAGCAGGAACAGTAAAAATGTAGACAACAGCTGTGAGGATAAAGATAACAAAAGGATAGATGAAGAAGAAAAATAGGACTCTATCGAGTCCGAACTTTTGTATGATTGGCAAAATTTTGAAGAATTAACAGAGGAGGAGTTTAATAAAAGAATTATTAATTTGAGGGGTTATATAGATCACAATGAGATGTTTGTTTTATGGAATTATGTATATAATAAGGGGAAAAAAAAGTATTTAAATTTAAAGGAAGAGTTATGGAAAATATGTGAAAAATTATTAATGCAATATGATATATCAGAAGATTATATTATGAGAGAATGGAAAAAATTAAATACATATTTAAAAGATGAATTAATGAAAAAACAAAGAGATGATTTTATGGAATTAAAAATGTTTATAGACTCAAATGATAATCTTCGTTGGGAATATGTAGCATTTATAATAGATAAAAATCAATCATGGGATGTTATAAAACATATGACAAAAGATAAACTGCAAAATAAATTAGTTGAAAGCTTTGAGAAATATGCAGATCAAGCTCAAGAGAGGGAAATTGAAAAAACTCCAAAAACTGGAGCTAGAAGTGGTTCAGCAAACAATAATAACGACGAACGTGAAATATTAGTGAGCAATGTATTATAATAAAAATTAGGTAATTTTATGAAAAATTTGCATAAACGTTTTTGACATGAGTACATATAGGCCGTTTGAAAAACTTAAAAATTTACGAATAACAGAAATGCATAAAATTGTAGCTATTTGGCGTGTGTTGTTGCTATACGTTTTTGTATGCACCCGCACAAAATTGAGAAGATGAAGAGCTCAAAATGGAAAAAATTAATTTCTCCATTTTGCACTTACCTAGTATGTCCATTGCACTGAACAATTAAAAAGAAGAAAAAAAGAGAAAAAATAAAGACAAATTAAGGTAAACTCTTACGCATTCTTTTTTCTCAATTGTTCAATGCGTGCTTTTTTGTAATTTTTTGTATTTTGTTAATTTTGTTGATTTGTTAATTTTGTTGATTTTGTTAATTCTGTTGATTTTATTGATTTTGTTAATTTTGTTCATTTCGTTGTAATTTTTTTTTTTTTTTTTTTTTGCTTCTTTTCCGTGTGGTGGAAATTGCGTTTCTTTAGAAAACATAAATATAGATACAAATTTTACATTTTTTTTTAAAATTATTAACAAATATATAGTGGCATATGCTTGTATATGTATACAATATCATGTATGTAAACAAACGTACACCCTCAAATGAGAGAATATGTATGTATGTGCGTGAAAAAATTTATGTTAATATTACTCGACCCTTAATGCTTTTCATATTAACAGTTAATAATGTTGCATAGTAAATTTGGTATAATCACTTGACTTATTCATGTGAAATGTGCCTTTTTATATATTAATTTGCAGGAAAATATAATATTAAAGTAATAAATCAAGCACTTTTTTAAGTTATAAAAATGAGCTAACTGTTTTTTTGTCATATTTTTTAAAATTTCTTACACAATTAATAATTACACAAACTGTGAAACTGCAATAACGGTGTATTTTGAGCAAACATATATATTATATATATATATATGTATATATATGTATATATATGATTATGAAATTTTAGTAGTGTTAAATATACACTACTTTGCATGTGGGGATAAATTCGTTAAAAATATTCTGAACGTTCAGGTGAATAAAGAATTGTACTAAAATATTTGTCATTAATCGATTAATATTTAATTTTCATTTTGGACATGTACTAACATCTAATGGGATATTAAAATAAAAAAGCCTATTCTGAGTTATTTACACCATTCTAGGAAACTTTTTTTTTTTTTTTATCCCTTGAAAAAAGGTTCTTTTGATTTAAAAATGAGGGTTATTAATAAGAAGGAAGAATATGAAAAAATTAAAAATAAATATAAAGTAAAACAAAATAAAACTAGTATATGGTTTATCAGAATAAAAAAACAGTTATATATTATCACTACCTGTTAAAAAAAAAAAAAAAAAAAAAATTTTTAATTAGGACAAGGAATTACACATGTGTTACAAACTCTCACTATTTTATGATACAAAAAAATGGTACATGACACCTATGTATTTAACAAAATATAATATTATAAAATGTAAAAAGGGATGAAGAAAGAAATACTGAATTTATTACAACTGATTTGCTAATTCATTCTGAAAAAAATGGCTTTTTATAGTAGTATATTCAGGCACTATCGATATAAAAAAACTAATATGAAATATTAAGATAAAATTATACAACCTTTGTTTATAAAACTGTTGCTATTCAAAAAAAAAAAAATAGTAATAAATAATGCAAAATATTTCTGAATAAAATAGTTAAAATAATTTAAATATATGTTATTAACTTATTTTGGTGATAATTTTTTGTTGCAAATTTTATTGTACATTTATATCAATCTTGCAAAAGTGTAACTACCAATATTTTCTTCATGAATTTTTAATTATAAATAAAAAAAAAAAAAAAAAAAATAAGAGTAACAGAATAAAAAGGTTATCCCAGAAAATTTAAAAATATTTTCCAATACTTTTTATTTGTTTAGTAGAGAAATGTTATGTGCTAAGGTTTGTTATTTTTTTTTCATGGGGATATTTGAATGGGGAGGAAGTAGAATTGTTCTAAAAAAAAAATTAAAATAAAATAGCGGTATAAATCCTTTTCATGATAAGCACATTGTTATGCTTAAAATTTATATGAAGGTTTGCTTGTATGAATGTATATATATTTATATGTATGTATGTATATATACATAATTTTTTTTTAATTTAGAAGAGTTATATACATTAAGAGTTCAAATATTTTTACTTTTTCGTAGCCGGAATACACAATTCACAGTGGCTTACAAACAACAAAGGTATTTGTAAAAACATAACTTGAAGTTGTAGTCATTCATGACTTCTTTTTCGTTTTATATTAATTTATTTATTCATTTTATTTTAATTAATTTTATTATTTTATTTTATCTTGCACAATATTTTTATGGTGCTTCCAAATATTTCAAAAAATATTGCACGATAAATATACAATTTTTTATGAATTGTGTAATAAAGGAAAACTTCTACTTTTTTTAAGTGTATTATTTTGTATGTTGCATTCACTTATTTAAGAATGCAACGCACTATATTGTACAGCTTCGTTATTTTCGTGTGTATATATACACCCACACACATGTATTTACTATTATAATTTTTAGTATGCTTTTTATAAAGCTAAGATACATAATAATATAGTTTGACCAAGCAGAATTAACGATAACCGTATGTATATATATATATATATATGTAATACGTAATCACTTATTAGTTTAAAAATTAAATAAAAGCTAGAAAAAAAAAAAAAATTTATTAAACTGCACTCAGGATAATAACTTTTTATTGTAAAGAAGCTCTTACAAAAAGATTTTAAAATAAAAAAAAAAAAAAAAAATATATGCAAAAAATATAATAAAATAAGCAGGAATTTTCATCGAATTGGGAAAAAAATACATAGATTTGTAACTATATAAAAATGTTAAAAAATTTCGTTAACGTCGCTAGCCATATTTTTTTGTAATATTGGAAAAATAGTATGAAAATTTTGCTTTACGTAAATATTAGTAACACCCAAGAAAATAATACAACTTATTAGCAGAAAAGGGAGAAAAACATATATATAAGCATTAAGTATATACATGCATATATATTTATATATATAAAATTTATGTGTGAGAGTATATGGGTATACGTACAAATATGTGCATATATATAGGCATTTTGTAGTTCATGTAACTTCGTAGTTAATTTTTTATTTTATACAGTGAAATTAAATAGTCCGTGAAACTTAGTTTTATGAATATACGTTTATCTAACGGCTCTTTAATTTTTAAAAATTTAACAGTAAGAGCCCTTCACATTTTGTTATTTTATTTTTTAAGGTTGAATGAAGATATATAATTTTGATTAGTTTAAACTAGAAAAAAAAATTTTTTTTTAATTTATTTCATTTTTTTTTTAAATACTTGTTTTTGAAATTATGATAAATGTGTATATTTATATATGTATAAAGCGACAACAAAACAGTAAGTATTTATAATTGTTAAATCATTCATTATGTATAAAAATATACGCTGTAGAATGGAAGAATAAAAATAAAGAATATTGTTGTTCTACAAAACAATTCAAGCATTAATATTATTCTTTTAATAAATACAGTTTACTAATTTATGATGGTCCTATAAAAATGATGTTTTTTATTTAGATTTAAGGTTCATTTAACTTTTTCATAGTTTTATCTTAAATTAAAAAAAAATATATATATAATTATTCTAAAAAAAAACTTGAAGAAAAGGATTTTTTTTTTTAATTTTTTTTTTATTTTATATATACATATATATGTAGTATATATTTATATGTATATTTATGTTTATGTTTATGTTTATAACTATATATAATTGCGTATATATATAACAATGCATATCTCAAAATTTTTAATAAACACTTGATGGTCATTTTTGTTCTATTTTTGTTTTTTTAGGCACAACTTTTGGCTAATAATTTTAGTGATAATAATTAAATTCTTATGAACCTTTTTTTTTGGATTAATATTTTTTATGTTTTTTTTTTCCTCCTAAGGAGGGCATTTTAACTTAATTATTTTGATTATAATTGTTAAAAAATTTTTAAAACAACACCCCTGTTATTTGATTATTGTAAATGTAGAAATATATATATATATATGTATCAATAATCTTAAATATATATTATATACTATATAATAGCTTGAATAAATCGCCCCTTTTCTTGTTATTTTTAAGATGAATTAAAAAAAAAATAAAAAACTTAACAATAAAATAATGCATCAACCTATTTATTAAAATAATTTTTTTTTTTTTTTTTTTTTTTTTTTTGTGAAAAAAGTAAAAGTTTTTAAAATAATGTCATCATATTGTAGTGATAGAAGAACGAGGTTTCTTTTTCTAAAGATACCTGTAACGTTAAATAGTATGATTAGAAAAAACTCTTTTGCAAGCACTTTAGAGGAGAGTAAAAAAAAAAAGGTTAATAAAAGGAATATGAGTAATAATTTAGTATTTCTATCTATTTTTAACATATTGCTTTTTGGGTTATTATTTCGTTTAGAACAACAGGTAATATAGAAAAGGGTAAAAGGATAGAGCATACTTATGTTGCACCACAACGATGTTCGCGTTTTGTGCGTCTATCTTTGAGTAAATTATTATTAGTTAGTTGTAAGGTGTGAGTTATGAGTTGTGAGTTGTAAGGTGTGAGTTGTGAGTTGTAAGGTGTGAGTTGTAAGTTGTAAGTTGTGAGTTGTGCACTGTGTATTGTTAATTTTTTAATTTTTTTAATTGTTTTATTTCCTTTTTTTTTGTTGGTTCCTCCCTCATAAACATCCACATCTGCGCATTACAGGATAAAGATTTCAAGGAAAGCACTGAAAGTTTCAAAGCAGCGTTTAGCAATTTCATTGGTTCAAGGAAACTGTCTGATAGATTTTTTGGAAAAACTGTGGATAACGAAAATGGTAACTTAGAAGAAGAGGAGGACATAGTGTTAAATAATAAGTTAGAATTAAAAGAACATAAAAATTACTATGTGCCATTAAATTATATAAATAATAATCTTAGTGAAACGTTTGAAGATACACCGAATTATGAAACTGTTAGAAAAAATGAAAAACAAAAAAAAAAAATTATAAATAATTGTGATTATGAACATTACGATGTAGATAATTTAGAATATCTTAGTGAGCTAACAGAAGATGATGTAAATAAAAGAATAATAAGTTTAGGCGAATATGTAGATGTTAAAGATATGTTTGTATTATGGAATTATACTAATGGTTTTGAGAGAATAAAATATATTAACATGCAGAAAAACATAATACAATATTGTGAAGATTTAGCAACTATTACTAATATACCAAGAAAAGTAAAAACTGAAGAATGGACAAAAGTTTATTATTTTATGAAAGATGAACTTTTCTATAAAGAACGAGAATTCTATAAGGAATTTTATGATTTCCTTCAAAATGGTCCTTGTCAGACTAAAGTATTTGTTCAATTTATAAATGATATGAAACTCGAATGGAGGAATTTTAGGAGGGGCATTAATAGTGTATGTATGGAGATGATAAATTCGGAGTTCAATTGCTACTAACATGCAGTTACCAGGTGAGACAAGGGAGAATGCATTGGGGTGTTCATGTGCATATGGATGTATACATTTGTTCGTACGTACGTATGTATGTACATATATATATGCTTGTATTTGTACATATATATATGCTTGTATTTGTACATATATATATGCTTGTATTTGTACATATATGTACATGCTTGTATGTATATTTAAGTGACAATAAGAAGAATGAATTTGAGTAGTACCCCTTTAGTTATTTTTTTCCATTTAGAACACTAAAAGAATTATTAAGATTTGAAGTTATACAACTGAGCCTGTAGTGGCAAGGACGCTGATATGTAACCCGGGGTACAATGCATACGTGTAGGGGTACTATATATGCATACCAACATATATGGTACATATGTGCATGAATGCATGTTGCCTATTAACATAGTCATAAATGAAAGGCTTAATTTTTTTTTTGTTTATTTGTTTGTTTGTTTGTTTGTTTGTTTGTTTGTTTGTTTGTTTGTTTGTTTGTTTGTTTGTTTGTTTGTTTGTTCATTTGTTTGTGTGTTTATTTTCCTGATTTTAACTTCTCTATACTGTGTAACAGAAATTAAGAAAAAAAAAATTTCTTTACCACTTTTTTTTTTTTGCAATATTTGTAAAAATGTTTGGACCTCCAACATATATATCTATATCTATATCTATATATATATGACCCAATTATAGGAATAAATGCTAATATATAAGGATATATAATTTGCTTTAGCTGGTTATGTCGCTCCGCATCATTTTCAAATTTTCGTTTAAGCTACATTTTAATCTTTTGCTTTAACTGACGTAAAACATAACAGACATTTATTGTTCCTTTTTAACACTTCTTATAAATTAATGCGTAAACTGTTGAAGTGATACAAAATATACTATCACTGTTTTTTACTGTATAAACAATGTTAAGGTGTGTTTTTGTATGTGGGAAAGGGGGGGGGAATTGAAAATCTGCAATTTTAGGTTCTTTAGATGTTTTTAATGTAAGAAAAATAGGCTTATAAAACGATATAAAAGTTGAGCATGTGCAGTTGTATTTTCAAATAACAGATTTAGCGAAATCATGTAGAATAACCATTCATTTGTGAAAAGAAAGAATTTTGAAAAGGTATTATTTATTTTCATTTTAAGAAGCAGTAAACTTGCTAATTGGGGGAAACACATAAATTATGACTTGCTTGAAGAGAGCTACAGGTTTTTCTACATATATAGACGACTTAAGTTATCAGCTGAAAAATTTTTTAGCTCGAATAATGTGTAAATAGGAAATAAGCATATGACTACATGGTGTAACTTGTAAAGGTGAACCCATAGGAAAGGCACCTCATTATCGAATGTTTTAATGTGGTATTATGCATGAATAGATATACGCATGTACACATATACATACCATATATACATATACGTATATATTCCCGCTCATTGGACACTTTGTGAGCCAAATATTTTGATAATGAAATATATGAATGCAAAATGGAGTGTTCACACAACCCCTCGACTGACCCAAAAAATTATACCTGTGTTACTAAAGTGATAAGAGAACATTAACTAAGATCGTTTGAGGTACTATATGAAATTGTGATTTCAGGAATAAATAGAAATGTACATATGTATATAGACATATGTGTGTCCATACGTGTCGAGCGAAAAATAAATAAGAAAAGAAAAAAAGGAAAACTCATTTTTATGGCATTTAACTGCATTCAGCGCTTCTTCTCCCAATATTAGCGCATGTTTTCTGTTTTAAATTTATATAAGTACGCGCAAATGTGGGGACTCAAGTGTATGTATAAGTGTATGCATAAATGTGTGCATTATTTATTTATTTTATTATTTATTTTTTTTTTTTTTGGAGGATCATGATAGGATGATACTGAAAAGATATGTTCATTTTTAGTTTTTTTTCCTTTACCAAAAAATACGATTTACTCGTTTGAAAGATATGGGTAAAATGAAAAATAAAACGTGAATTGCAAAGTAGGAAATTATATTCTTCATTTTAATTAAAATGATGATATTGCCTCCTTTTTCTCTCGGTTTCACTTAGAATATATATATAATAATATACATATACATATAAATATATATGTACATATGTATATACATATATAATACATATATATTATCTATTCAAATTATTCTATGTACTAGAATAATTTGTTATTTCTGGTAAAACAAAAAGTACGCTTATCTAAATTATATGTGATATATATTTTTATATATCATTGCATGTAATTAGTAAGTCTGAAAATACACAATTATTCAAGGGAAATAATCTTATATAAAAGGTTAAGCCTGTATATACAGGTCGTACCCTTTTATTAACTCTTTGCGTGCATATTCGCTTATGTTTCGAAAAAAATGAGTATGCTAAATATGGTTTTCCAAAAAATATATATGGGTAGATGAATTTTGCGTGCACACCAGTCAGTCTTGGTGTTACCCTTACGACATAGTTCTTTCTAGGAGATTTGTGAAATTGATGTTTTATCTTTAGTTTATTTCAGTTTGCCACATTTGATTACATATGGTACATTGTGCTATTTTTATTTATATTTTTTTATTTCTGGAAATGTAAGCTAATATGAATACAATTATTTTTTTACGATGGTATAATTTTTCCTATATGAATTTGTTTCTTTATATCACGGCATTTTTCCCAGCATTGTAACTATATTTTGCTTAGTTTACCTGAAGATGATAACTAAAAAGTATGTTATGACAAAACCTGTAGGAACTAAGGAGTGTTTGGGGGAGGTGTATTAGCTATATCTCTGTACATTGTGTAAAAACGAAAGTTTTCCATAAAATAATTGACTTCTTTTATAAACAGTGTTTGTTTTGTTTTTTTGTTTTATTTTCTTAATATAATAAGTAATTCGTTGCATAACACTTCATAGTATAACCTATTTTAAGGTAAAAATATAAGCGGAATGACAATGAAAGAAAAATATGACGTATCTTTGTAAATAATTTTTTCGTTGTTTTGTCCTGAGTTGCCTTCTGTTGTTTTATTTTATTTTGTTGTATTTTACTATATTTTGTTTTAATGTATTTTATTTAGATTTATTTTTGTTTTATTTTGTTTTGCTTCATTTTGTTTTGCTTCATTTTGTTTTGCTTCATTTTGTTTTGCTTCATTTTGTTTTGCTTCATTTTGTTTTGCTTCATTTTGTTTTGCTTCATTTTGTTTTGCTTTATTTTGTTTTGCTTCATTTTGTTTTGTTTTATTTTGTTTTGTTTCAGTTCGCTTTGATTTATTTTGCTTTAATTTGGTTTGCTTTGTTTTACATCTCTTCCATTTTATTCATTTCCGCTTCACTATTTTTTAACTAGTTTGAGTAAATTTTTTAAATTAAAAAAGCAAGTCAAAATGAACAAAAGAAAATTAAAAATTTCAGACCCGTTACTTTAGGAATGTAGACAAAGAGTAAAGATTTTGCAAGGCTAACGAAATTTTGTTAAATCAAAAATATTGATGATGGCACATTGATGACAAATTTGTAATTATTTTGCTTATTGTGCACTATATTTACATAAAAGAGAATATATATAAAATTGAAAACATATAAAAAAAAAAAAAAAAAAATGAAGATTTTTAAGAGTGTTTATTTTTTTTTATGATAATAAAATATTCCAAAGTTAAGACACATTTTTACACTGAAATATGTAAGGTCATTTTATTTATTAGTTTGCTTGATTCTCTTTTTTTTTTTTTTTTTTCTTGTTTTTAATTATAAAAAGAAAATATAAGTTTCAAGGTTTTATGTAAATTGTCGGCCTTTTTAAAGGGTTGAAATGTTCATCATAAAATATGTTTGTATGTGTGTAAGTATTTATGCATTTAAGTTTTTACGTAAGTATTCACGTAATAAACTATGTATGTGTATCAATGAAAAAGTCCCTACTCTATTTGAAATAAAAAGAAAATAAAAGTTTGTATTTCTAATTTAACTGAAAAAAATGAAGGGGAACTGTTCTAAAAAAGATATAAACTTCGCGTTAGTTATGTAAAAGTACACGTAAATTTTGAAGGTTAATACCATCATGTATCTATGCGCCCTTGCATTATTTTATTTGCAGTAATTGCATGTTTAAAAATGTACATATATATATATATACATATGAGTGAAACTCTTTCGTAAATTTTTTTTTCTTTTTTTCGTTGATACACAGAATTTAATTAATTTAATTTGTAAAATAAATTAATTTAATTTTTTTTTTTTTTGTCATTTTGAAAATTTAAGGAGTAAAATTTTAATGATTGTGATAATAAATTTATTTTTGTGTTACAAATTTCCTAGTTGCGAAGAACACAAGAAAACTAAAAAAAAAAAAAAAAGTTTTACTTTTCAACTACTTCAGGAATAGGAAATAAATTTTACGAAGGCTAAGAAAAGTATGATGAGAAATTTTTTCTTTTCAAGACCTTTTAATTATACATTATTATGTCAAGTTTTATTATTTTTTTTACTACAAGTAAGAAGATAAAATGAAAAAGTTCATTCCTGCAACGTAGTTTCCTTATTTTCTTTTTTTCCATTAAATTACAGTGTGTTTATAATAGCACGAATGAGGGGGAAAAAATAGAGAAAAAAATAGAGAAAATATTAGAGAAAGAAATAGAGAAAAAAATAGAGAAAATATTAGAGAAAAAAATAGAGAAAATATTAGAGAAAAAAATAGAGAAAAAAATAGAGAAAAAATAGAGAAAAAAATAGAGAAAAAAATAGAGAAAAAAATAGAGAAAAAAATAGAGAAAAAATAGAAAAAAAAGAAAACTGTTTTTCCATAATTTTCATACCCCTCTATAGATTAAACATATAAATGATCATATTGTAGCTGTAAAGTCATATCACAGCGATGTATGCTCAAGGAATTTAGCCCATTACAACCCCTTGAAATTCTATGAATTACAAATAAGCTCTTCCGAGGATGAGAATGAGAATGATGACAAGGATGAAGACCAGGTTGATGATGGCAATAAAGGTGATAATGTCAATAAAGGTGATGATGGCAATAAAGGTGATGATGGTAACAATGGCGATGATGGCAATAAAGGTGATGATGGTAACAATAACAATGTTGATGAATTATTATTTAGTAAAGAACAACATGTATACCCTAGCTACTACGATAACAGAAATTATATGACATTTGATGGTGCTTCGAGGGTGTATGATGTACCATATAATAAATACTTTAAAATGGCATGTAAGAACACTGGTAGTAGGAGAAAAAACTCATTTGGACGTAAAAATGATCATTTAATTTTACATTTGTTGGAGAAGTATATAGCAAAAAGGATAAAAAATCTAGGTGAATATGCTGATGAAGGGGAGATGTCTATTATATGGAATTATGTCCATAAGCATGAGAAAAAGAAATATTATAAAATGAGGAAAAAGTTGATGAAATATTATAAATGTTTAGCTTTTGTATGTGATATTCCGAAGGATGTTGAGAGGCGTATATGGTTGAAAATTACGGAATACATGTCACGTATATTTTTACGTTACGATAAAAACTTTTGTAAAATTGTGTATATTTACTTAGAAGATGGTAGAGCTGAGCGCTGGAGGTTTATGGAGTTTATAAATAAATACAGAGTAACACATATCAAATTCAGAATGATAATGTATAATTACTGGAAGGATAAAATAAATAAAAATTTTGAGGCCTATCAAGAGAGGTGTAAGCAAATGGGGTTGAAAACTAGGCGCATTTGTTAAGTAAGGATGATAAATTAGTCCATTTTGGTAGGTGGGTATGAGTAAGTACATGCTGGAAAGTTAACTTAACGGATAAGTGAGAAAGACATATATATAGAAATGTACATAAATTGTGCAATTAATCATTGGATTGCATGCTGTGTTATCATTCGTGTAAATCATCTTATACTTATTATATTGGAAGCTTACCGAGTTGTTCCTACTGTTTATGAATTATTGCTTACGTTTCGAGATGGAAAGGTTTATAAGCTCATATGGTCTTTAAAATATGAGGAAAAATGAGCATAACGTATAGCCATGTGTAAGTTGCAATGTTATTTCTATAGGAGTTGTCTTTTTTATGTGAACTATTTATTTTTATTTTATTTTATTTTATTTGATTTTTTTTTTTTTTTTTTTTTTTTTTTTTTTTTTTTTTGTTTCATCTAGTTATATAAATTTTGCTTTGTCCCATTTTGTTGTAATTTTTTTTTTTTTTTTTTCGATTATTCTTGTGGATATATTTATTCTTACGATGGTATAATTTTTCTATTTTACATTCATATTTTTACCGCACAATATTTTTACAAAACTGTGCTTACATTTGACAAGAGGCGGTCGCTATAGTATTTTTTACTTGGAATGATGGAGTGGAAAAATATGTTATGACATAAATTTCATGTATAGGGAGAGATGTGTGTATGATATTCCTAGTTCTTTGGACAAAAGTGAAGAAAGCTGTCCATACAATGATGGACTGTTTTTGTAAAACGTTCTTTTAATAAATTGTGTAATGATTTATACATCGTTTTATAGTGTAATCTGTTTTAAGGTAAAAGTTAGAGTTGGGATAGAACGTCAAATACAAATTTTGACGAATGATTGTAAGTAATAGTCATCGTTTTATTTTATTTTATTTTATTTTATGCCTTTGAGTTTTATTCTACTCTGTTCTATTCTTATCTCTTTTGTTCTTACCTGTTTTGTTATTATTTGTTTTACGTTTACCTGTTTTGTTCTTCTCTATTTTCATTTTCTTCCTTTTTAATAAATTAGAGTACATTTTTTTTAAAATAAAAAGGGCACACTATATAAAACAACGGAAAATAAAAAATTTTAAAGAGGCATGTTAAAAAAAAAAAATTTAAGACCAAAAAAATTTGGCAAGGCTTATCAAATTTAGTATATTAAAAAAAAAAAAAAGGTAACACATTTTTTTTTATTCTTTTTATGTACAATAAAAATTGAAAACATAATAAAAAATTTCAGCCCCAAACTAGAGTAATAAAAAGCAAAGCAAAAAGATATAAATTTATTTTTTTTTGAAACTTTCATCCTATTCTCTGTTGCAACTACTTGTACAATAATTTTTTTTCAACATAAAAATTTATTATTTGTTCATCGTTATGTTACGTCACTTACGAATTAACCTTATTATCATGATATTATTATTTTCACTGTTACATTAATACTAAAAAAACAAAAAATTTT
The DNA here is from genome assembly GCF_900090045.1 of Plasmodium malariae. NCBI lineage: Eukaryota > Apicomplexa > Aconoidasida > Haemosporida > Plasmodiidae > Plasmodium > Plasmodium malariae. The sequence continues at coordinate 96,220 of NW_021638299.1, forward strand.
GTAAAATGTAGTAAGTATATACATAATTATTTTTACGAAAATGTTAACTGTTGGTGCTACAAAATTTTCGTGTTCATTAGTACACGGCTACCTTATATTTGAATTTGTTTGGGCAAAATTATTTTGAATTTAAAAAAAAAAAAAAAAAAAAAGGCATAAAAATTTCGCCATTTGCATAGAAGTTAAAATTTTTGTTCTATTAAATTATTATTTTTTTTTTTTAAATATATAAGAAAATTTTATTATTTTGATATTTAAAAAAAAAAAAAAAAAAAAAAACGAATAGAATAAAATAAAATAGAGCACAATAGAACATATTAGAATAAAATAGAGCACAATAGAACATAATAGAATAGAACTGTTCAGGATTATGTTACTGGCAAAACTTACATATTTGATTGTCATGTTATGTAGAAAATGTAACACTATAGGCTTTAGTCTATATTTAAGTGATAATTCCATTTTTTTTTTTTTTTTTGCATAAATATTAATTTTTTGTGTCGCTTTTTTCAGTGATATACGTAGTAATTTAGTGGCAGTAGTAAATATTTACAAGTTTATATGGTTATATGGTTATATGGTTATATGGTTATATGACCATATGTATATATGTTTATAAGTTTATATGTTTATAAGTTTATATATTTATTTATTTGTTAATTTATTTTTCCTCTTTATAAGATGTATAGGAGTTAATGGCATTGATTTTTTTTTTTTTTTTTCCTATTAATGGCATTTACTATTTTTTTCCTTTTTTTTATCTCAAACATATAAGAATTCAATATGATATTTTGTTACAAAAACTTTTCTCTATTGCGAAAAGAATTTATACAGTCTAATAAGAAAATTAGCAAAAATAATTTTACATCTTCTTTAGAAAGAGGAAAAGGAAAAAAAATTATTAAAAAGAGTATTAGAAATAAGTTTATACATCTAAAGTTGAGTGAAGTGCTCTTTGTTCTTCTGTTTTTTATACTACAAGTGAGATAAATTTGAAAGAATTAGTCTACACAAATGTACGTGTGTCTCTTGGCATAACACTCTTTTTTCTCCCATTTTTTGTTCATTTTTTCTCCCATTTTTTGTTCTTTTTTTCTCCCATTTTTTGTTCTTTTTTTCTCCCATTTTTTGTTCTTTTTTTTCTTCCTTTATTTCTTCACCCCTTTTGTAAGTTTAAATTAAAACGTTTACTATTTAAAAAAAAAAAAAAAAAATTTCTGTTTGTTTCCTTAATTTTTACCTATGACTGCAGAACAAACATATATACGAAAGTTGTGTATGCACCAAATTAGAAGGAAATAAAAGAGGCTCAAGGAAATTATCAAATTGTATAAGGAAAATAAATCGGCTATGTACAAGAATTAAGGAGGATGTAAAACATAAAGGAATATTCAAATATCTTGAATCAAAAAATATTAAAGGTGATGATAATGAAAAGGACAAGATATGTACTCCTATGGATAGTAAAAAGATAAACGAAAATGGTAGTAAAATATTTAAAACGAATAAATCGACAAGTAATTTAAAAAGAATTCCATTCGGTTATAGAGGTTCTGACGAAGCTGAGAAGTTAACAGAAGAAGAAATTGGAGAAAAAATAAATAATTTAGGAGATTTGGTAAGTGTTAAGGAAATGTATACTATATGGAATTATGTACATAACAATGAAAAAAAAGTGTATATCAAAATGCAGCAGGCTATTAGAACGTATTGTGAATATTTAGCATCTATATATGGTGTACCAAATAAAATGAAAAATGAAGAATATATGAAAGCCTGCAAAAAGATGACTTACAAATTTTTGGAAAAAGAAAAAAAGCTTCGCAAGAATTTTTATGATCTCCTTAAAAACGGAGCAGTTGATCGTGCGAAATTTATTAGTTTTATTTTTGAAACAAAAAAAATATGGTGTATAAATAGGAATAAAATGAAGAATTTTTGGAATATTATGTTAACTAAAAAGTCAAAGCGATTTTGGAATGATATTACGCAGTTCAGGAAGGTACGTGCAGGAATGTGAATTCACTCCCCCATGGAAAAAAAGCGAAGTGGAAAGAAAAAGAGAAAGAACACCTATACTTGAACATATACGCACATAAATACATGTGCGCGCGTTGTAGCTCCCTGTATAGATAAAACTTTCGTATAACCTGAACCAAGCAAAGAAATAAAATTACCTGAAGAAATATTTTCCGAAGTTAAACACGTAATATATGTTCCAGTACTAAAACTAATTTGTGCTATATGGGACTATAAAAATGCTCTAGTTAAGAAGGGTTAACATAAATATTTAACTCCCTCACAAGGCTGTACAGTGGACGCGTTCATTAAATTAAAAGAATAATTTTCAGTAATTCGCTTTTCTTTTTGCTTAGTTTTATTTTGTTTAGTTTTATTTTGTTTAGTTTTATTTTATTTAATTTTATTTAATTTTATTTTATTATTATTTTATTATTATTTTATTTTTATTTTATTATTATATTATTATTATTTTATTATTATTTTTTTTTTATTTCTGTGAAGTGTAGTGCAGCAGGTAGAAAGTTTAACTTATCCCGTACTCACTTTACTTACATTGTTCATGCAAAAGTTGGTAACCCCCCGCAAGCACGTACTTACGTACGTGTATATATATATATATATATATGTACAAACATGTGCATATTAAACTATTTATAGCCTATTAACTACATTGGCATTTTAAATGCTCCAATGCAAATTCTCTACTTGTTTTTTGTCATAATTTAACATGACGACAATATATTCATATTTTTGTGTGTTGATTAAAAAATTGAATCTTTGTATGTATATATATATATATATATATATATATATATATATATATATGTACATATGTTACATTTTTTTTTTAACTTATGTAAAAGGTAGACATGTACAAAGAAAATTTGCAAGTGCACTATATACAAAAAAAAAAAAATAAACATGTATAATATATAAAATAAAGAGGGACACCACGTTGATATGTCTTAAATGGAGTTAATTTGTACATACATACATATATACAACATGAACGTGCATAAATTTTTTGTATGAGCTTTTTACTTAAAAAATTTTTTCTACTTATATATGTAATAATTTTGAATACATTTAAGCAGATAGAAAATTTATGTCAAATTTTTGATATATTATATAAGTTAATAGTTATATATCGATTTAGAGTATATTCTATGTTGTACATAAATGTTATACAATAAATTCTTTGTTGACTTTTATATACTTTAAAATTAAACATTGTTAATTTTTTTTTTCTTGGTGAGGTTCATATATATATAGAGAATATTATTTTATAATTTTTTTTTTTTATTATTATATCATTTGAATATGCTTTCATAAAACATAACATGGAAAATGTACTTTTTAATTGCGAGTATACTATGTCAATCGTCAAATATATATATTTTACAAATAATATTATTGGCAATATTATGATAATATTATATTAATATGTTGATAACACCACAGCACGTAATAACAATATATGGGAGATACTCAACAACTCCAATTGCTCTCAGTTTGTGCATCGCTATATAGGTATTTCTTTGTTAAATAGATTTATTAATATTGGAGATACAAATTTATACAGCATTCACACATTTAGTTATGATGTTCCACTAGAATATTCTATTTTTTAGTCGATTTGGCGTTTTATATATTCATATATACATAATACGAAATATTTTTACGTAAATACGTGGAGTGTCATTTTTACCATAAAATTTACCCCTCTAAACCTTTGCATTTTAATATAAAAAAAAAAAAAAAAAAGTCTAAAATTTAAGAAGGGCAGTAAAATAACGCTCCACTATATTATAAAGACATAACAATTTTTTATATGCAAAGATAGTTGAACAATTGTTTCATTTTCACCGACAGTTATATATTTATAGTAATAATAAGTGGTATCATATATGAAAAATTAAAAATGTCATTTAGTACGAAGTAAAATGGAAAATTTCAAATAAAAGTGTTTTAAAAAAATATATTTTTTGTAAGGTTATTAAATATAGCATCGAGAGACAACAATTTTTTTTTTTTTTATTTATTTTTTTCTTCTCTCACTCTGCCCATTGACATATTTCTGTAGATTTGTCCATTTTATTAGCAAATATATAGCTAATTATTTAATCAGATACGAAAATAAAATAATTTGTTCATATAATAATTAAAAAAAATATAAGAGAATTGATTATTAAATGTACCCATAATTATATTCATTTCGTATAAATATTATTTGTATTTAAATAATTTTATTATAAATTAACGATGACAAAATAATTATTTTGCACAATTCAACTAGTAACCTTTTAGAAATATACGATGTGTTACATTATACATGTATTCAAATTAATGACCACCATCATTTTTTGTTTCGAGCAATTGTTTTTTCTTAACACTGCTATCAAATTTAATATTAGGCAAAATGAAGAGAACTAAAATGAGCCCCCTCAAATTTTAAATACTCCAAAAAGCTAATGTTAAATGGATTAGTGTCATTTACTTATATATAGATGTATTTGTACATACACACGTAACTATCAAAAAAAAAAAAAAAAAAAAAAAGAAAAGCAGCATACGGGTGTTTCGTTTAACTCCGTAAGAGTACCCTTGTAATGAGGAGAATTAAAGGGTAAACATATAATAAAATAAATCTATTTATATTTTCTATCAAATAATAAATATATAAACATAAACATATACATATATATATATATATAATTTTTTGTAGAAAATAATGAATAAAAAATATATATATACATATTTATAAAGTCGCAATTTTATTTTTTAATATTATTATTTTATTTACATGTATTAATGCAGTGGAAGTAGTTTATTGCAGTAAGACTAATGCACAATGTATTACCCGAAATGTAAAGCATAACATTAAATTAAAAGGATTAAACTAATAAACTTTATGTGAGAGAAAACTTTATTAAGTACAACAAAAAAAAAAAGAAAAAAAAAGATATATTTGCAGAAGGGGAACGGAATTTTATCATTTTATTATTCTTTAATATTACTTCATTTTATTCAATATTTTTTTTTTTAAGTATGAAAAAATAGTCAAACCATTTATGTATTATTTTGTATATATAATTATTACTATAAAAAATGAATATATTTTTTTTTTTTTCTGTGTAATTTCATAATATTACTCACTAGTAAAAATGGTTTAGAAAAAATATTTTTTTCGAAATTTTTTATGAAAGAGATGAACAAATATAACTCTTAAGAAAATGAAAAAAAAAGGAAATATAGACCTTGATAACCTCTTAATAGTGTATTAAGTATTTATAATATCCATATGGTTTAGTTATTAAAATAAATAGTTGCTGAAGGATGGTACCGTTAGATGAAGAGTTCTTAACATGTATTCAATTAAGTTAATACATGTATAAGTATATATGTATGTACATATATATTTATGTATGTGAATATGTACATAGTGACATATATGAATATGTGTTCTATTTTTTTTTTAAAAAGGATAGATGAGAATTTGATGTGTTTATAAACTTCTTTTTCGGTATATTTTAAATATTAAAGAATTAACAAGTAATGTTTTTTTTTTTCTTTTTCTTTTTTTTTTTTCATAAGAGATTTACCCTTTTTTCTCTTAATTTAAAAACTATAATTATGAAAATATTCAATAGACAGAATTTTTCTACGCTAAAGAATATACTATTGGGAAGTAAGAAAAATGATATATATTACTATCAAGGAACTGTGAGAGGAGGAAAAAAACGAAATAATAAGAAGAAAAGTATAATAAATTTTTTGTTTTACAGAACTTTTAATGCTATGCTTATTGTTCTGCTTTTTTTTTGGTTGCAGATAATATCATCTTGAAAAATTTTGAGCACATAAGTACTTTTTTCGCACTTTTTACTCATTCGTGCACTCGTTCATTCGTTCATTCGTTCATTCGTTCATTCGTTCATTCGTTCATTCGTTCATTCGTTCATTCGTTCATTCGTTCATTCGTTCATTCGTTCATTCGTTCATTCGTTCATTCGTTCATGATTTTATCCTTTTTTTTTTTTTTTACTTCTTCATTCACCCGTTTTTTCTTATTTTTCATGTTTTTATTCTTCTCTTTAATAATTTTTCCCCTCTTTTCAACTTCTTTGTTAATGCATTTATTTTTCCGCGTAGTATCGCTTAATTTATTTTATTTTCCTCTTTCACTTCAAGTAAAAAGTTTAACTACACAATGAAACTAATTCCCAACGTACATGCTTTTTAAATACCATTATAGAAAGATCTATGTACATGTGAACCATATATGCACTCAGCTTTAATAATAAAAAATAAATATTCCCAAAATTTTGATAATTTTAAGCTTGAGACGAAAAAGAAAAAACCTCATATCTTAGTTTCAAGGTGTAAAGATATTTTTAAGAAGGATAATAAAAAAGGAAAAAAAACAAAGAAAAGGAAACTTACAATGAATTAAAAAAGATCAAAGAGAACAAGTGTACGAAGTTATATAATAACAAAATGAAGTAGAAAGAGGAAAATGTATAAACAAAAAATAGGATAAAAAAAAGGCTTGTTGATTTATACAATTTAGATGCAATGAAAGATTTAAAAGAAGATGAAGTTTATGAAAAAATTAAAAATATGTGTGGTTTTGTAGGTGTTAGTGTGATAAGTAAAATATATGGGACACAATATATAAAAATGTACGGGAAAAAATTTTTTATAAGGAGGAAAAAATAAGGGAATATTATGGAAAATTAATAAAAAGATATCATATATCTAAGGAAAAAAAAATTGATATATGGTATAAAATTTATTACATTATAAAAGAAGATTTAACACATATAGAAAAAGATGATTATAAAACTTTATATAAATTCAATGATAAGTGTTCACATTATTATGAAGATTTTATTAACTTTCTCTTTTTTGAAATAGCATCACAAAAAAAAAATATGAAAATAATGAAGAATAAATGGAAGTATATATTACATAATTGTTTAAAAGTTTCTAAGGCATAATATCTTCCATATGTAAGACATACATAATCAGGCATAAGAAAAACTTTCTTACATGTGGATAATTTTAAAGAGGTATAATAATGTATGGGTCCCACCATTATGTAGTAGCACATGTTTGTGCTGACATGTAGAACTACATTATTTTGTTTTATTTTATTATTTTTGTTTTATTAGTTTTATTTTATTTTATTATTTTTGTTTTATTAGTTTTATTTTATTTTATTATTTTATTTATTTTATTTTATTTTATTATTTTTATTATATTTTTTTATTTTATTATTTTTATTATTTTTTTTTATTTTTTTATTTTTTTTTTTTTTTTTTTTTTATTATTTTTTTTTTTTTTATATTAATTTTATTTCATTTTATTTTATATATTTTTGTTGTTCGAGCTTCAGAAAAATTTACATAATAAATACGTATGCACATACAAACAAATAATTAAACGGATGTACAAATATAACAGCCATTCACCATATTAACATCATCTGCCTTTGGCACCTGTCCATTGTATTATTTATTAAAATAACATTTGAACACTTTCTATTTTGTTTATTCAAGTCTTGTATAAATGTATTGCCCCAGTAAGATTACCACAATTTAGAAAGATTTAATGTTCATTTGATTTCTTCATTTTTGTTTTAAAATTTGAGTGGAATTATGTAGGTGGTACTTATATATACATGGATCGTACATACGTGTGTGCTTTCATATAAGTGTATATATACATATATATGTGTACTATTGTACAATTGCACAATTGTACATTTTTTTTTTTTGTTTTTTTTTTTGTTAAATATATAATGTGTTTTATAATATACTCCTTACGACTGAATAGTTGTTAACTGACAATTATTTGTGTTGTATAGTAAGTCAATTGTTAATCACCAAAAGATTTTAATTTTACCCCAATTATTATTCCATCTTTTGAAATAATATATTTATATTTTCTTCGGTAGTTATTTTTTATTTTACATAATTTTTATATTTTTATTAATTTCTTTTTTTATTTTTTTCTTACCATACACATTTTTACATTTGTAATTTCAATTAGTAGCTTTTATTGCAAACATTTCATTCGTTTAGCTACTTTTTTTAAAAACATTTTGCTCAAAATATAAAAGAATTTATTTAATTAAAAAAACAGAAAAAATAAAATATAGAAATATTTGCTCGTAAATTTGTACTATTTACGATATGTACAAATATTGATAAACATAAAGGAGTAAAATCTTTTTGTAAGGAATTTCATACAGAGATAGCAGTAAAAACAAATATATACAAAAACACAAGATAGATACAAAAACAAAATAGACATATAAACGAAATAGACGTAAAAACAAAATAGACATAAAAACAGAAATAACGTCAATAATTTACATAAAAGTTTAAATAAAAAAAAAAAAAAAAAAAAAAAACATTAAAAAATGTCAAAATAGGATAAATACGGTCGAAATAGGCAAAAGAATAATAAAAATATCACGTGAGGACACTTATCACCGTGGGAGATACTACTACTTTTACGTTTCTATTTCCCTTTAATAATTCCCTTTAAAAAAATTAAATACAAAAGCATTGAACAATTAAAAATTTAGGAAATTATCATGAACAACGGGGTTGGTTCATGTATTTATAATAAAAGAAAAGAAAATTTTAAATATTACATGAGTTAAAATAACTTCACTTTAATAATAAAAATAAACCTATCATAATTAATGTATTTTCTAAAAAGACACTAACAACTAAGAAATTATTATGTTTAATTTAAAGCATATGTAACAAAAGTTTTACATATATATTTAAAAGAAACGAGACTTACCTGTTCATAAATACATGGAAAGGGGCTTTTTTCAAAAACTATCTAAATATATATATACATATAATAACTTAAGGAAAAAATTAACATTTCACTAATTAGCTAAAAATGTATATATATAATTTTCCCCACAAAACATTTTTTGCACTTAATTTTCGTGCATTAAGGTATATATAAGGATATACACAGAATGTGCATAAAAAAAAAAAAAAAAAAAATATTTACTTAAATTGATAAATCACGAACAGAAAAATCAATATAAAAAAAAAAAGAAAATAAATAATAAATGCACATAATATTCACATATATATATATACATATATTATGTACATAATTTTAATTCTTGAATTCTTAAATTTTTAAAAACAATGAATGTTACATGTTTTTGCATTTCACATTTTACACATTTAAACAGAATTGTACTTGGAAAGAAATAATAAAATGTGTATTAATTTATTAATTCTTACAATAAAATTTAACAATTTTTCAACGGACAAAACTTTTGCAAAAAAAAAAAAAAAAAACAATAAATGAACTTAAAAAATATATACGTGCATATAAACATATTATATATATATATGCACGTTCATTCCCATGTACATTTTTTAGTTTTTCGCTTAGAAGTTAATTTGAAATAGATTACGTATCAATTTCATTGGAGATCCATATAACAGTTTCCCCGCAAGGACGTATGAAAGAAATATTCCAATAACAATAGTAAAAATAACAAATAAAGACGGAAAAGAAAAAATATAAAATACTTCCAATAGAATTAGGAATGTTATATTTACTATTAGGACAATTAACGGTATACAGAAAAAGGCACGTTTAACACTTCTTTTAAGTTTGGAATTAAGATATTGGGTTTCTTTTGCATGTTTTTCTTTCATATCTGATATATCATTTTTAACCTTTTCAATTTTATTTAGTAACGCATGAGCAATTAATGCAGTATTATTGTCCATGGTTTTATCTATTTGTTCTCTAAGGTCCTCCATTGATTTTGAACTACTATTCTTTGTTTTCAATAACACTATTAAATATTTTTGCTTAGGATAAGATGTTTTTTTTTTTCTTAATACTGATTCATCTTCTGAACTACTATCAATATCCCGTCTATCTTTTTCACTATTATATTTTTTTTTTAATATATTACTAGAGCGAGTTTTAAATTTCTCTTGGACTTCTTTCTTATCCAATGGATTTACATCATCATACATATTAGAATCTAATACTTTTTGTAATGTTTTTTTTTCCTTTTCTTTCAAATTTTTTAAGCATTCTGATACAACTTCCTTATGATTTAAATGATAGTTATACTTATCTCTTTGATTATATTTATAATTAAGCAAAAATCCTGGGAAATTCATATCTGATTGTTTTTTTACTGAACTGTTCTCTTTTTTGTTATTTGTTAATACATCTCGTTCAGCTAATTTATCTCTTAATATAACTTCATCAATTTTATCATCTAATTCATCTTTATAATTGCGTTTCGTTTTTTTGTTATGTCCGTTATTCTTTTTACTATCATTACAATATTTATCGAAATATATACCAAGATTTTCCGTGCTACTACTTAAACTACTCTTACTATCAAACAATTTTTTTCTGAATTCACTGTCCAATCCATTAACTTCATTATGTTTTTTTGTTACATTTTCATTCTGTGTTATTTTATAATTTGTCTTTTGGCTGTTTTTATTTTGATAATTCTTCAAATTTTGCTTGACATTATTATTTGAGCCATTCTTATTACCACGCTTATTAAAAATATCATTAGAACTATCTCCTAATGATTCTACGGATGAATTATAAACATCTGCATATGGGTTTTTTACCTTTTCAAAATCTTCATCATCATCATTTTCCTCATCATCATCATTTTCCTCATCGTCATCATTAACATTTTCATAACTATCTACACGTTCTTTATAATTCTTTCCATACTTTTTGTTACCATTATTACTGTTCGTACCTAATAAAGATATAGTACTACCATGACCATTTGAACTATGGATGCGATCCAATTCGTATAAAATTCTAGAAACTCTCATACCTAGTTTAATGTGTAGTTCATTCTGCTCAACATCACATGTGTTATTTGAATTACACTAAAAGGGGGAAAAAGAATTATTAAAAATGTACAAAGATGCAGAGATGTACAAAGATGCAGAGATGTACAAAGATGCAGAGATGTACAAAGATGCAGAGATGTACAAAGATGCAGAGATGTACAAAGATGCAGAGATGTACAAAGATGCAGAGATGTACAAAGATGCAGAGATGTACAAAGATGCAGAGATGTACAAAGATGCAGAGATGTACAAAGATGCAGAGATGTACAAAGATGCAGAGATGTACAAAGATGCAGAGATGTACAAAGATGCAGAGATGTACAAAGATGCAGAGATGTACAAAGATGCAGAGATGCAGAGATGTACAAAGATGCAGAGATGTACAAAGATGCAGAGATGTACAAAGATGCAGAGATGTACAAAGATGCAGAGATGTACAAAGATGCAGAGATGTACAAAGATGCAGAGATGTACAAAGATGCAGAGATGTACAAAGATGCAGAGATGTACAAAGATGCAGAGATGTACAAAGATGCAGAGATGTACAAAGATGCAGAGATGTACTAAGATGCAGAGATGTACAAAGATGCAGAGATGTACAAAGATGCAGAGATGTACAAAGATGCAGAGATATATAAAGATGTAAAAATCGTACAAAAGTGTAGAAAAAATAAAAATTATTGTTTTACTCATAATATGGTAATACCCATGAAAGTGTAATTCTAACAGTATATAAAAAACAAAAATGAAAAATAAACTAACGACAACTTAAAAAATATATACATATATTTAGATGCAATATACATTGATAATCCTTACATTTTTGGTATTTTCCCTTTCCCAAATAAGGAAGGTAAAAATAAAAGCTTTATAATGTACCATTTTAAACTGAATTTATTATGTTTTTTGCGTTAGCAATTTATGACTAGGTAATTTTTTCGGTAATTTATATTTTCTTATAATTATATTATATCCTAAAGGTATATTTTCCTAAAATATTATATATGCATAATTATAAAATATGCATATATATAAATGCAATGTATATATAATATATTATATTATATATTTGTTTACAATTTTTTATTTGTTATTATTATTTTTTTCTCTTTTTATTCATAATTAAAATAAAAGATAATATAAAATGTAAAATAAAAAATTAATAAAATATTAGTACATTTTTTCTAAAGTAAATTATATAATGTATAAGTAATAGTAATAAAAAAAAAAAAAATTTCTAGAACATTTTTGCAAAATTAGAAATATATATTTTTGCATGTAATATATATATATATATATAATAAAATATATCCTATAATTCACGTATAATTCACGTATAATTCACGGTTTTCCATATTTTTATGCGGGGTAAAAAATAATATTATTTTAAAAATATAAATAAAAGAAAGATATTTATACATGTACTACTGGAAAAGATATAACAGGGTGAATTTAAGCATTTTTTTGCAATGAAGGGTTATATAGTACATATATATATTTTGCAGTAAAAAAAAAAAAAAAAAATTAGTTAAACTATTTTTTAATTCTATAGAAGAATTTAAGATATTATTATACATATATTATATATATAAATATATGTATATTTTGTACAAAAATGTAAACCACATTTTATGTACATAAATAATGGAACAGTTTATGTACTTTTTAACTATATGACGATTAATGTATCATTAAAAATATATATTGAATAATTTACAATGAATAATCTTAAAGGGTATATAATATTAAAATCTATGTATACATGTAAAATAACATACATAAAAAAATATGTACTTATAAAAATGTAATTTATACTTTTTTACAATATGAAAAAATATAAATATTACATTTATTATGTTATATACAATAAGAAATATTTTCTATAATTTTCTACCATTTTATATAATTACATAAATTAAAAAAGATACAAAAACTTACGGAACACTATAAAATTTTAAAAACAAAAAAAAAAAAATTAATCCTTTAACACTGAAAATTTTTCATGGAAAAAAATGTTATATTAGTATTTTTTTTTTTTTTTTTTGTGTAAATTTTTCAAAAAAAAATGTAAAATAAACAGATGACACATAAATATAAAGTGTAGCAATAATCATTAAGTTATATAATACTCTTTGTCTGACATAATATTTATGGTAATATAATAAATTATTTTATTTTTAATATAAAAATAATACAATATATATATTATATATATATATATATATAAGTAATGTTAAAAATGATGTATGTGTAAGTGAATATGTTTTAATGTTATGGAAAAATAAAATTGCCCTTTATGTTACCCTCCTTTTATTTTGAAAACATATCAATTTATAGAACTTTCTTAAGATATTTTACAATTTTATTGCGTTACTGTAATATTATTATATGTCCACAACTAGCTAAATGATATGTATAAATTTTGCTTGGAAATAAATAATTATATTTTTAAACATGTGCGAAGGAAAAGTTTTGCTTCTTTATAAAATTATTACATTTATAAATAATAATTTCGAAATGAAAAATATATACATATTCTATATATGTATTTATATAATACAAACAAAGCATAAAAATGGTAATTATTTCGTAAATATTATTATTATATAAAATAGTATTCACAAGTATTTTTTTGATTAAATGATAATAAAATGGGTTCAGTTAGATTTTGTTCCCTACTTTTATCCCCCTCCAAAAATAATTTAACCTATGAGGTTGTTATTTACAACGCAAGCACATAAGAAATGCTTAATGTGAACATGTTCTATATTAAAATTACTCTTATTCGAAAGAAATTGACATTGAAACATGAGTCGTTTAAAAATATAATGTAATATTAACTGTTAATGAGTTTTATGGGCAAATGAAGCTGTACTTGGAATAAAATACTAGTACATTTACCAATTAATGATACACTTAAAGCATTTGCCCGTACAAATATAAATATATAAATATATATATATATATTTATTTATTTATATTTATATTTACATTTTTTTCAATTTTTTTACATGTTTTATTTGTATCCTTTTGTAGTATCCTTTACGGGATATATTATTTATTTTGTTTGCTATACAAAAGAGGAGTTGTATTAGCTTATATATAGGGTTAAGACAACGGACTTTTTTTAAAGGTACGATGTTCTTTTATTTTCATGGCATAAGAATATATAATATATGTGTAAATGATATATGAAAAGAGAAAATCATTGAAAAAAAATTATATTCTCATAATAATTATTTAAGTACGAATAATTTGAACAAAAAAAAGTCATGTATTTAATATATATTGAACACTTAAATTAGGTGGTATATATAATCATATATCAAATTATTTTTTAAGACAAAATGATAAAAAAAAAATATATTTCACGTAATTTTTTTTATACATAGGTAATATAATACATAGGATGTACAATATGGAATACATGAAAAGTTTTAAGAATAATCCATTATTTTCTTCAAAAATAATGAATAATGGATGTAATTTTTGTCGTGTACGTTAATAGTCATATTTCATCTGTATCTTTCCTTTTGAATTATAAATTTTTTCTTTTCTAATTGCTTTTACATAACATTTTACAAATTTTTTCACAGTATATAAAATAGATGCTATAAAAACTAAAAATGGTAGAAAAATGCGAATAAATGTTGATGTAAATAAACAAAAACTTATGAATGCATACATAATCGATAGAAGAACTGGAGTACTAATTTGGGCAACCTTGCTAACTATAAACTGAAGGTTATATACATTATCATTATTTCTTCTATCATCAATGTAGAAAGCACTCATTACTTTATCCTCATACCTCTTATCATATTTCTTTAAAGTTTTACCAATAGAACTTAATAGAGTTTTTCTCTTTTTTCTTTTATATAAATTTTTTCTTGTTTGTTCATGTAACCTTTCAAAACTGTTATAATTGCTATCTTCACCATCATGATAATTATAATAATCATATTCGCTATTACCATATTTTGTTGTCAATATTCTACCCTTTAATGACGAATTTGCATTTCCTTCTCCGCATAATGCTCTCATAACATTTGTATCTACGTGGCAATTATTGTTGTTCTGATTATTCAATGATGAATTAAAGGCAGATGTCTACAAATTAAGAAAAATGTAGAATATAAAAAAAAAAAAAAAATTATTTACTTGATATATTAATATAGTTCCCATATTATTTAAAAAAAAAAAAGAAAAGTTATAACAAAATATTAGGGAAAATAATATATTCATTTTTCATATTACGTTATCGAAATATTTCCACATCCATACTAAAAGGGTAAGGGTAAAAAATTTAGAAAAGATGATTTTTTTATTTGATTTTTCTATCATCATTTTTTTTTTTTTTTTTTAAGTTTTTATATAATAAGGGTAATATAAAAATTATGCCTACGAAAGTATTAATGTTTCTGTTTATAATTCAGTATTATTATTTTTTATTTAAATTTTAAGAGATCTAATATTTTATCAAAACATAATATATTTTATTTATTCTTTAATTAAAAATAATTATTTTATATAAAGAAAATTTAAAGAAAATTAATAATTCAGGAAAATACATCAAAATAATATGTTTTTTACGCAAACTTTTTATACATAATATTATCAAAATAAATACTTCTTAATAACTCAAGCGATTTTAGTTCAACATAATTTAACTTAAAAAAAATGTAATTGTAATATAGAATAATAATTGTTTAATTTAAAAGCATTATATAAGTGAACAATTTATATATATATTTTTTTATTTTCATAGTTATTAATAAAATTTCTGTATTATTTTGTTAGTATAGGAAATTTGGTAAAATTTTAATAAAAAAATAGTAGCTTAAATTTTTGCAAAAAAATTCATAAAAAGAAAAAAAAAAAAAAATTAAATATATATCGTACATTTGGAATATTGTGGATTTTTTAAAATTTATTTAACAATATACAACATAATTCTTCTTAAAAATATATAGATTAACAAGAAAAAGAAGAGTATTCATAATTTATGTAAACATGACGGAAAATTGAATGTGCAAATTTCGAAAATATATGAATTTAACAACTTGTTTAAAATTATAAACACAAAAAAATAATTTATCGATTAAATTTTATATATTCTCTTATTTATTATATATTAATAGATATCAATTGCAGTTCTATTTTTACTAAAAATTTTTAAATAAAAAAAAAAAAAAAAATTATGCTTTCATATATAGTATACAATTATGTGTACAAGTAATACATAAAATTGTATTATTTAATATTATGTATAAATGAAAATATATTAAAGCTAAAAATTGGTACAAATCAAAATATTTTTATTTCATAAATATCCTCCATATTTTGTTTAAAGAGAAGAAAAGAATGTGTAATAAATTATAAATAGGAATAATATAAAAAAGATAAAAAAAAAAAAATAATAAAATAAAGGTAACAGTTTTAATGTACAAATAGGATTAAAGCATATACAGGAATTATAATTTTACAAAAAAAAAAAAAAAAAAAAGAAAAGATAAGATAAGAAAGTGTTCATATAAAATTACTAATTTTAAAAATGATTTGTGAATTATTATTAGTGTGAGCTTTAAAAATAAGTATGTATTAAAGGATATCGTAGCACTTTGTTTTATATATATATATATATATGTATATTTTGTGTTACAGAATAAATCTTTTTTAATATTTTATTTTGTTTTATCATATAAATTATTTATAAAATCCCCCAATATGGTACATAAAATATGAAGTGTATTTTCTAATTATGCCACCTTTATTATAAATCATGGAAATGAAATTTTTTAATTCGTTTCACAAGTTTCTACTTAACATAATGAATTGTAAATTGCAGCTGAAATAAATATCACATATATTTTTTTATCATATATATATATACATAAAATAAAATAGGCGCAAGATATATCAGAAAATATATCTAAAAAAATAGTATATAATAATTGTATTGCCTACGAATAATTAGTTTAATAAAAAAAAAAAAAAAAAGACCCATCCACAGATATTTGAAAAAAAAATTGTTCATATAAAAAATTTTTTATCCAAACATTGTTTTGTATATATTATTATTTAAATAAAATTAATTTTATTTTATCATTTTTCTTAAAAACTTGTCCATAAACATATATATGTGGTTTTCCATTTAAAACGTTTTGAAGTACTTCTGTTTTAAATTGTGCTGGAGTAGTACAGTTAAAAAACTACAAGATATTTATGATGTTTATATATACATATGTGCATATATATGTATGAAAAACTTATATGGAGTATATACATTATATATTTCAAATAATAAACTACTTCATAATATATTTTTTGTAAGCGTGTTTGAACGTGCATTTGAAAATATTTTTTTTATAATGTCTGTATTGCTTTTCATCAATTTACTAGAAATTGTAGATATATTTGAGCATTATTTAATCATAATAATAGTAATAACAATAATAATTACAATAGTAATAATAATAATTTTGTCCTTTTATATTTACTAATTGTGCATAAATAAGGTAATCTATAATATTATGATATATAGTAGTTTGCGGTTATAGTATTATTACAGGTAAAATTTGAACATAAAATATTTAAATTTACTGTTGCTTTAATATAATACATTTTATCTTCATATGTATGAAATACAAATAATTTAAAGAACGTTTACAAAATATTTTACACAGATTATATTATAAAATTTTATTAGTCATAATATATTATATTATATATTGGTATTAGATAATATATTAAAAGCCTGAAAGTTGAGCACAGTTCATCAATAAGTCAGTCGACCAGTCAGTGAATGATTCATTTGCTTACATAATTTTAGGGTAACTTCCTTTTTCTGAAAGGTATGACTGTTTATTTATTTTTATGGCATACACATATAATGTATGTATAAATGATTTTCAAAAAAGAAAATTACTGAAAACAAATAATATTTTCGACACAATTATGTAAGTATGAATAATTAAAACAAATAAAAGTAATGTATGTAATATATATTGAATACTTTAATTAGACTATATATAAAATTATATAACAAATTATTTTTTAAGATAAAATATTGAAAATAATATAATTCGAGTATTTTTTTTACACACATGCATAATATAATACATGCAACGTACACTATAGAATGCATGAAATTGTGAGAATAATCTATTATCTTATTCAAAATTTATGAATTATGTGTGTACTTTTTATCGTATAAGTTAAAAATATTTCTCCTTTATATTTCCTTTTAAATTATATTTTTTTCCATTGCTACTTCCTTTTAAATAACATTTTACCAATTTTTTCACAGTGTATATAAGTGCTACTGTAAAAACTATAAAAAGTATCACTACACGTAAATATGTTTCTGTAAAGTACGAAAAACTTACTATAAAGTACACAAAAGCTGCAAGAGATGGAGCAATAACTTTTTAAATGTGCTTAGCTGCAGATGAACAATTATTTGAACCACTCATAAATTCATTATCATTAATGTAAAGCGCATTCATTACACTTTCCTCATACTTTTTATCAAATTTCTTTAAAGGTTTACCAGTAGAATTTAGTAGCGATTTTTTATTTTTTCCTTTATATATATTTTTTTCTGCTTGATCATGTAACCTTTCAAAACTATTATAACTGTTATCATGAACATAATAATAACTATCAAATATATTATAGTCAGATTCTGTTTCCAATATTCTACTCTTTAATGACGAATTTTCATTTCCTTCTCTGAATAATATTCTCTTAATTTTTGTGTCTAAATGGTAATTATCGATGCTTTGATTATCCAATAATGAACGAAAAGTTTTTGACTAAATATTAAGAAAAATGTAGAAGATTAAAAAAAAAAAAAATTATTTACTTTATATACTAATGTAATTCTTATTTTATTTAAAAAAAAAAAAAAAATGCATAACAAAATATTAGGAGAAATATTAAATTTAATTTTTATATTACCTGATCGAAATATTACCATGTCCATACTAAAAGGGTAAATGTAAAAAATTTAATAGAAAACGATTTATTATTGAATTTTCCTACAATCATTTTTTTTTTTTTTTTTTTTTTTGAAAGTTGCTATATTATTAATGTAATAAAAAGAATTTTGTTTATAAAAGTTTTTCTTTAAAATTCAGTAGTAATATTGTTTATGTATATAATTTAAAGAGCTCAAAAAAAGTTTTATCAAAATTTAAAATAGTTTTTATTGTTTAATTTTAAATATAAAATTATTTTATATAAGTTAAAGTAATAACCCAGTATATGTATTAAAAGATAATGTTTTTATGCAAACATTTTATAGAACAATACTAACAAAACACATACTCCCTTGCATTTTTATATGACGTGGTTTTAGTTCAATATAATTTAACTTCAAAAAAAAAAAAAAAATTATATTATCAATATAATAATTGTATAATTTAAACACATTATTAACATTTTATTTATATATATTTTGTATTTACATAATTAGTATTAAATTTTGACTTTATTTTTTTAGACATACGAATTTGTATAAAATTTAAATAAAAAAATATTACCTTAAAAATTTCCATAATATATTATGAAAAAATAGGGAAAAAATGAAAAAACTTAATTTATTTATTATAACAAAAACAATATCGACTTTTTATAATTTATTATCGTTATGTATGTATTTTAAAAAAAAAAAAAATATTATATGTTAACAATGAGAAAACGAATTTATAGAACATGTATTATGCATGATTTAAAATCCTAATAATGAACTTGCATTAAATAAATATAGCAATACCATATCTTTAAAATTGTTAATAATGAATGTTTACAATAAGATATAGATTAAATTTTTTTTTTTATGTTCTTGTTTATAGTTTATTAATACGTATAATTAATTCTAGCTGTATCTTTTTTAACAGCATTTAAATAAGAATATGCTCTCATAAATATGTCTTATGCACTTAGGTAAGAAGTAATATGCATAATATTATATTAATTAAAATTATTTATAATATTAAAAAAAATACATGAAAACTATAAATTAGAACAGGATAAAATATTTTTATTTTGAAAATAAATTATTCATATTTTGTTCTAAGTAAAAACAAGAAAAAGCAACTAACAATTTATGAATAGTTCGTAATATAATAAAGATGAAATAAAGAAAAAATCTAATAAAAATATATTTTATTTTGAAAATAGATTTATCCAAGTTTAAGAATTATAATATGACAACAAAAAAAAAAAAAAAAAAAAAATGAATATTAAAAGAAATCCTAATATGTCATATATATATTATATATTACGGAAATTTATTTTTTTTAATATTTCATTTTGTTTTATTATATAAATCACATTTCAAATTCCCAAAAAGGTATATAACTATGAAAAGTATTTTTATATAGTACAACCACATAAATAAATATATAAATAAATATATATATATATATATAATATATTTGTTTTTTTGCTATTTCTTAGATAATGCTAAATTGTAATTTATTATTTTATTTAATGCATAATTTACATAGTCTTACATTAAATGTATAATTTTCAAGGAACTATATGTTTTTTAAAGATTTTCTGCTCATATGCATTTATCAGATTTATCTTTTTTTATAATTACATTAACATATACTTGAATATATCGACTAAATATATCATTTATCTTAATTATTCTTTTTGTATCTTATAACGTCAAATTGTTCTGTTTGATTAGGTGCCTTATAATTTATTATAATTGATTAATCAATAATTTATTATTAGCACATATGTTAGGAAATATATTAAAAAAAAGTAAATAAAAATAGTGGAACTTCGACATGTAACAATGAGAATATATATTCATATATATGTACATTTATATATATATATATATATATATATATATATATATATATATATATATATATATATGTATGTATGAAAAACTTATATACATTAAATATTTCAAAATATAGATTCTTTCATCTTATTTTTTTTTACGAAGATACTTGAACATATATTAGAAGATATTATTTTACACTGACTATAATCCTTTTAATCAATTTGTAAAAAATTGTGAAGTATTTGAGCATTATTTAATTATAATAATAGTAATAACAATAATATTTTACCATAGTAATGATAATATTAATTTTGTATATTTATATTTAATAATTGTACGTAAATATGGTAACCTATAATATTATGATATATAGTACTGTGTATTAATGATATGATTACGGGTACATTATGAGAATGAAATTTTAAAATTTACTGTTTCTTCAATATAATACATTTTATCTTCTTACGTACGAAATACAAATAGGATATAAATGTTTACAAATAATTTAGACAAATTCCATTATCAACTTTTATTAGTTCTAACATAATATATTATATTATGTTATATTATATATTAGTATTATATTACATAATATATTAAAGGATTATAAATTAAGCACAATCAATCAATCGGTGAACGATATATTTGCTTATATATTTTTAAGGAACCTATTTTTTTTTTTAAAGGTATGATATTTATTTATTTTCGTGGGATACAGATATAATGTATGTATAAATAATTTAAAAAAAAAAAAATAATTGTTCAAAAAGAATTATTTTTTCGTCAAAATTATTTAAATATAAATAATTTGAGGAAACAAAAATAATGTATATAATATACTTTGAATTCGTAAATTAGGTGATATATAAAATCATACGACAAATTATTTTTTAGGACAAAATAATGAAAAAAAAAAGAATTCAAGTATTATTTTTATACTTACATAATATACACTACAGAATAAATGAATTTTTAACAAAATTCCATTATCTTATTCAAAATATACGAATTGATGAGTGTTACCTTTATCACATCAGTTAAAAATATTTTTTCTCTAGCCTTTTTTATAACATATATTTTTTTTCATTGCTAAGGGTTTTAATATAACATTTTGCTATTTTTTTTAGAGTATAAACAACTGTAAATATAAAAACCATAAATGATATCACTAAAAGGATAGGTATTGATGAAAAATATATACAACTTGTAATGAAGTATACAAGTACTGCAAGTACAGGAGAAATAACTTTAAAAATATTACTAGCTACAGATGAAAAGTCATTTGAAACGCTTATAAATCCTATATTATTACTGAAAAACGCATCCATTACATCTTCCTCATACTGTTTATCATATTTCTTAAGAGTTTTTACTATAGAATTTAATAGAGATTTTTTATTTTTTTTTTTATATATGTATATTCCTTCACGTTTATATAACTCTTTAAAATCGTTATAATTATTAGTATAATCATCATAATAATTAACATATGGTCTATAATAATATTCTGTTTCCAATATTTTACCATTTAATAACGAATTTTCATTTGATTCTCCGCGTAATATTTTCATAATTCTTTTGTCTAAATGGTAATTATCATTATTTTGATTACCTAATGATGAACCAAAGGCAGTTGATTAAAAATTAAGAAAAATGTAGAAGATTAAAAAAAAAAAAAAAATTATTTACTTCAAACATTAATATATTTCATATTTTATTTAAAAAGAAATATAATACATAATAACAAAGAATTAAGAAAAATATTAACTTTAATATTTATATTACCTGATCGAAAAATTGCCACGTCCATACTAAAAGGGTAAATGTAAAATATTTAAAAAATAAGTTTTTGTTATTTGATTTTTCTACCATTATTTTATTATTTTTTTTTTTTTTAAAGTTAATTTTTAATAAATGTAATAAAAAAAATATGTCTACAAAATAATTTGATCAACATTCCATAGTATAATTTTTTATTTATATTCTAAGAGCTATAACGTTTTATTAAAATATAAGGTATTATACATATATTTTAATAAAAATTATTATTTTATATAAGAACAAGTAATAATAAGTGAATTTACATTAAATAAAAATCTTTTACATAAGCGTTTTACACATCAATATTAACAAAAGGTATACTTTTAATAACTGACCTGATTTTAGTGCAACATAATATAACATAAAAAAAAAATATAATTACAACAAATAATAATTGTATAATTTAAAAGCAATACGTATATCAACAATATATATGTATATGTATTTTTCATTTACATAATTATTAATAAATTTTTCTCATCATTTT
The DNA here is from genome assembly GCF_900090045.1 of Plasmodium malariae. NCBI lineage: Eukaryota > Apicomplexa > Aconoidasida > Haemosporida > Plasmodiidae > Plasmodium > Plasmodium malariae. The sequence continues at coordinate 119,255 of NW_021638299.1, forward strand.
ATTAGGTGTTTATGAATTCGGTAAAATTTAAATAAAAAAAGAGTAGCTTAAAAATTTGAATAAAAATCTATGGATAAAAAAGAAGAACGAAAAGAAAAACATAATTCATATAGGAATAGAGTACAAATGTTGTATAATTTATAATGCTTACTTGATAAGTTACAATTTAATTCTTTTTAAAAATATATATATTATCAATTAGAAAAATAATGTATGCAACATATACACGTGATAGAAAGATGTATGCATGAACATTGAACATACATGAATTTATTAATATATTTAAAATTTTAAACACAGAATAATAATTTATAGATTAAATTTTATGTACACGCTTATTTATTATATACTAATATATATTAATTGCAGTTTTATTTTTATCAGAATTTTTTAAAAAAGAGTATCCACTTATGTATTGCATACACCTAATTATACAGTGATATATATTATTCTATTGATATTCTGTAATAATAAAAATACATTAAAACTAAAAATTAAAATACGGTAAAGTATTTTTATTTTAAAAATACCCTATTTTGTTCTAACAGTAGAAAATAAGCAATAAAATATTAATAGGAATAATAAAGATGAAAAAAAAATAAAAATAACAATTTTATTCTGTGAATCGAATTAAGACATCATGAAATTAAATTAAAAAAAAAAAGGAATAAGTGCAAATAAAATTACTATTTTTAAAACTATTGTATTAAAATATTTTAAGGATATTCCTTAAAAATCATTTAATATTAAAGGAAATCCTGACAAAATGTTTAATATATATATATATATATATATATATATATATATATATATATATTATGTATTGTGGTTATTTATCTTTTTTAATATATTATTTGGTTTTATTTTATAAATTAATTATAAAATTTATTGAATTGGTACGAAATATGAGGAGTATTCTTTTATAATATCATGTATGTATACATATATATATATAAGTTAAAAATATGAGAATTAATTTTTTATTTTATTTCACAAGTTCCATCTTTCATAGTGGATTATAAAAATAACACATATATTTAAAACAACTATATATAAAAAATAAAACAGGTACAAATAGAAATTAAAATGTTTTTAACAAAATAGCATATATAACAAAAATATTGTTTATGGATATCTATTTTGATAAGAAAAAAAAAAATATCCATCCGTAAATATTTGAAAAAAAAAATTAACTATTTAAAATTTTATATCCAAATATTGATTTGGTAAATTATCATTTAAATAAAGTTAATTTTATTTTATCATTCTGTTTGAATACTTGTCCTTAAAAGTATATATACGTCTTCGCATTAAAAAAGTTTTGAAGTTCTGCTTCATATTGTGATTGAATAGTACATTTTAATAAGTACGAGATTTTTATGATATACATATATATGTATATATATAATAATCTTTGTTATTAGTTTATAAATAAATGATACTTTTGTATTTTTTTTTAAACTATTTTCTAAAGGCAGTTTTATCATTATCTATGATTGAAGTTTGGGGAATATTTGGATTTTCATTTTTGATTTTCAGAAATAACGGTTCATTTAAAGCATACGTTTATTTATTTTACTTAAGAGAAGGATATATAACTAAGGAAATGTTTCCGTTTTGTAAATTCTTTTAACTATATATATGTTTCAAATTTAAAGGTATTTTCATAGGCTTATCAATTTAATCATTGAAATAATTTATATATACACACATATCTATATCTATATCTATATCTATATATATATATATATATTTGTTATTTTTTTAGTACAGCTAGATTATAATTTATTATAATATTTAATGAATAGTTTATATAAACATATATTAAATATATTATTTTCACGGTACGATGCGTTTTTGAAAAAATTTCTGTTTATTAGAATTATTGGCATTACGATTTTTCAAATAAAATAGTTTTCTAACTATGTTTACAATATATATATGAATATCTCAACTGATCTACTCCACTTATCGAAGGTGTTCTTTTAATTTTTTATAATATCATATTGCTGTTTTTATTATGTGAATTTCGATTTATTTTAATTGATAAACTATGAATTTATTATTAGTGCATATATTGAGAAATTTATATAAAAAAAAATAAAATATAAGTGCTGGAATCTTAGTATTTAACCTTGAGTATATATATGTATGAAAAATTGATAAACAGTATATACACCAAATACTTCATTATAAGGACACTATCTTGCTATTTTTTTTGATAAAGATGTTTGAACATACATTTGCATATGTTTACTTCCCGTAACCGTAATATTTTTCAGCATTTAATTAAAAAATGCGATATATTTGAGAATTGTTTAATAATAATAGTAATAGTATTAATAATAATAGTAATAGTAATAGTATTAATAATAATAGTAATAGTAATAGTATTAATAATAATAGTAACAGTATTAATAATAATAGTAATAGTATTAATAATAATAGTAATAGTATTAATAATAATATTAATAGTATTAATAATAATAGTAACAGTATTAATAATAATAGTAATAGTATTAATAATAATAATAATAATAGTAATAATAATAATAATAGTAATAATAATAATAATAATAGTAATGATAATAATTTTGTCCTTTTAGATTTGCTAAATTTGAAAAAATATTATAATCATTAAAAATATGATCAATAGTACTATAAGGTTCTAGTATTATTACGCGTGAATAGTAAACATAAAATATGTAAATTTAATGTTTTATTAATATAATACGTTATATCATCATACGTATGAAAAACAAATAAGATATGGAATAATTACAGACAGTCTAAAAAAATTCTAATATAAAATTTTATTAGTTTTATTATACGATAGTATATTATATTATGTATTTGTATTATATTTCAAAATACACTGAAAATCGAAAAGTTGAGTACAATCAATCAATTATTTATTGAATGTTCCATTAGTTTATTTATTTTTAAGGAATGTATCCTTTTTTAAAGGTATTATGTTGATTTATTTTAGTGGAATACCTATACAATGCATGGGTATATTGTTTAAAAAAAAAAATAATTGTTCAAAAACAATCATTTTCTCATGACAATTATTTATGTAGGAATAATTTGAATATATAAAAATAATGTATTCAAATATATTTTGAATACTTAAATTAGGCTGCATATAAAATCATAGAATAATTCACTTTTTAAGATAAAATATTGAAAAATATATAATTCGAGTATTTTTTTTATACACACAAAATATAATTCATATAACATATGCTAAAGAATAAATGAAGTTTTCAGAAAATTTTATGATCTTATTCAAAATTTATGAAATAGTGAGTGTTATTTTTATCGCATAAGTTAAAAATATTCCTTCTCTAGCCTTTTTATTAACATATATTTTTTTTCATCGCTTAGTCCTTTAACATAACATTTGGCTATTTTTTTCAGAGTATATACTACTGTTACTATAAAAAATAAAAGTGGTATCACTATACAAAAAAATGGCGATGAAAATAACTGACTACTTAGAATAAAGTACATAAACCCTACTAGAATTGGAGTAATAACTTTAAAAAAATTCTTAGCAACATATAAAAAATTATCTTTGCCTCTTAAAAATTCTTTATCATTTCTGAAAAATGTATTCATTACATATTTCTCATACTGTTTGTCATATTTCGTAAAACCTGTAACAGTAGATTTTAATAATGATTTTTTATTTCCTCTCCTATATAAATTTATTCTTGCCTGATTATATAACGCTTCAAAATCAATATAATCGCTATCAAAATTATCATAATTATAATTATATAGACTAAAATCATCTTCTGATGCTAATATTCTACCTTTTAATGATGAATTTACATTTCTCTCTATACGTAATGATCTTATAATATTTGTATCTAAATGGCAGCCATTGTTACACTGATTATCTAATGATGAACCAAAGACAGTTAACTAAAAATTAAGAATATTTAAAAGACTTAAAAGGAAAAAATTATGTACTTTATATATTAATATAGTTCTTGTTCTATTGAAAAAGAAAAAAAATTATACATAATAACTAAAAAATTAAGGAAATTATTAACTTGAATTTTCATATTACCTGATCAAAATATTGCCACGTACATACTGAAAGAGTAAATGTAAAATAATTAAAAAAAAAGTTTTTATTATTTAATTTTTCGACTATCATTATCTTTTTTTTTTTTTAAAGTTGCTATTTAATAAATATAATAAAAAATATATGTCTACAAATGTTTTTGATTAATATTTAATAGTATTGCATTTTATTTATAATTTAAGAGCTAGAACATTTTATCAAAATATACGATAGTTTATATATTCTTTAATTAAAAATAATTATATTATATAAGCACTAGTAATAATCATAGAAATTACATTAAATATAAATGTTTCACGTAAACGTTTTACACATCAATATAAACACTACTCATACATTTTATAACTGACACGATTTTAGTTGAACATAATTTAATATTAAAAAAATATAATTACATCATATAATGGGTTTATTATTTGAAAACACTATATGTCAAAAATTTATATACATATTTTTTATTTACATAATTGTTAATAAAATTTTCATATTATTTTATAGTATAGAAATTTGATAAAATTTATATAAAAAAAGAGTAGCTTAAAATTTTACATAAAAATTTACTGAAAAAAAAAGATAAAGAAAAAAGTTTAATTCTTATAAGTACAGAGTACTAACATTGTGGTTTTTTTAAAATTTTATAATCACAAATTAAAATATAAATCTTTTTAAAAATATATAGATCAACAATAAGAAAAAGATTGTATTTAACATATAAACGTGCTAGAAAGTTCTAAGAGTGAACATTGAAAAAATATGAATTTAATAATATACTTAAAATTATAAGCGCAAAATAATAATTTATAGATCATATTACATTTATTATTATATTTATAGATTAACAGTTATTATTAATTTCAGTTTTATTTTTATTAAAAAATTTTAAATAAGGGTATCACCTTATAAATTGTATACACTTAAGTATACAGTAATTCATAAAATTCTATTAATTAATATTATATGCATAATAAAAATATATTAAAACTAAAAATTAGAACAAATTCATATATTATTATTTATTGAAACTAAAAATTAGAACAAATTCATATATTATTATTTTATAAATATCCTTACTTTGTTCTGAGAAAAGAAAAAAAGAAGCAACAAAATATAAATAGTAATAATGAAAAAAAAAAAAAAAAAAAAAAAAGCAAGGTAGCAATTAATTTTATTCTGCAAATAGAATTAAGCCATATTTAGAAATTATAATTTAAAAAAAAAAAAGAAAAGCAAAAGTTCAAATAAAATTACTAAGTTTAAAACTATTATATTAAAATATTACTAGGGTATACTTTAAAAATCATTGAATATTAAAGAATATCCTAACAATATGTTTTATACATATGTATTTTATGTATTACAGTTATATTTTTTAATATATTATTTTGTTTTATTATATAGATTAATTATATAATTCAATGAATGAGTATGGAATATGAGAAGTATTTTATTATAATATTATATATATATATAACTTAAAAACATGCGAATGAAATTTTTATTTTATTTAACAAGCTTCAACAATATATGGTGAATTATAAATTGCATTTGAAAAAAATTACATATATATATTATTTCATCTATATGAAAAAAATAAAATGGGCACAGATAGAACTGTATATATTTCTAAAAAAACAGAATATATAACAAAAATATTGTCTACGAATATCTATTTTGATATGAAAATAAAATACCCATCGGCACATATTTAAAAAAAAGAATTGGCTATTTAGAACATTTCTTATGCCAACCTTTCTTTGTATACAATATTATTTAAATAAAATTTATTTTATTTTATCTTTTTGTTTAAATACTTGTTCATAAACATATATATGGGGTTTTGCATTAAAAATGTTTAAGTTCTTCTGTTTCATATTGTTCAGTAGTACGTTAAGTACAAGATTTTTATGATATAAATATATATGTATATATAATCGTTGCTGTTATGTGACTATAATTAAATAAACTTTTTATATATATATTTTTTTAAATATTTTCTAAAGGCGGTTTTACCATTTTCTATAAGTTGAAGTTTGGGAAATATTTGAGTTTATATTTTTGGTTTTCAGAAGAAACAGGTCATTTAAAACATACGTTTATTAATCTTTCTTAATAGAAGAATGTGCAAGCAACTAAGGGAAAGCTTCGGTCTTGTAAATTCTTTTAACTATATATGTTTTAAATTTAAAGGTATTTTCATAGGCTTATCAATTTAATCATTGAAATTATATACATACACACATATATATATTTTTTTTTTCAATTTTTTTATTAGAGATATATTATAATTTATTATAATATTTAATAAATAATTTATATAAACATATATTAAATATATTATTTTGGAAGAACTATGCGTTTTTAAAAAAATTTCTGTTTATAAGCATCAATTAATTTCGTATAAATAGATTTTCCAACTATATTAATATATATGTGAATATCTCGACCAAATTATTCCATTTATCTAAGTTATTCTTTTTAAATTTTATAAGAACATATTGTATTGTTTTATTATGTGAACTAATATTTAATGTAAATGTCAAATAATGAATTTATTTTTAGTACATATATTTGGAAATATAATAAAAAAGAGAAATATATAATATTAGTGCAACTTCGATGTGGAACATCGGATATATATATATATATATATATATATGTATGAAAAAATAATAAACCAGATATATATTTAAAATTTCAAAATATGGATACTTTCTTCCTATTGTTATTGACAAAGATGTTTGAACATATATTTGCAGATATTTGTTTACAATGATCATAACACATTTCATCAATTTATTTGATATTGTGATATATTTTCTCATTATTTAATAATAATTATAGTAATAATAATAATTTTGTCCGTTGCGATTTGCATAATTTAAATAATTATGAAAATCCATAAAAATATGATAAATAGTATTAAAAGGTACTGGTATTATTACGAATATATTGTAAACATAAAATATTTAAATTTACTGTTTCTTTAATATAATACATTTTATCTTCATATATATGAAATATAAGTTAGTTATAAATGTTTAAATATAATTTAGGTAAATTCTATTATCAAATTATATTACTTTTATTATAATATATTATATTATATATTAGTGATATAGCTTATAATATATTAAATGTTTAAAAGTTGAACACATTCAAACAATCATTGGTTAAAGATAACGTCTTATATGTTACATGGTATTTTGCGTTTTATTTTTTTGAAAAAAATAAAGCGAAGTGAAGAATTTTTTTTCCTTAGTAAATCTTTTATTGTATATTAAAATCAATAAACATATAATAACAAATTACTGTTTTCGTATTAAGCCTTTTTTAATACTAAATATTTTTTTAAGTTATATATAATTATACGCCGTTTAATTAGTCCATATTTTAATTAATATAATTTGTATGCTTCTATGGAAGAATTTTTTGTAAAATGATGAATATATATACACATATATATATATATATATATATAATATTTTAACAATATCATAATTACAATTACTAAGTTGAAATCCACTATTAGATTAAGTGTTCTAAAAATTTTTCGAGTGTTACCTTACTTTTTTTTAATTATGCATTCACCTTCTTTTATTCATATATATATATATATATATATTTTTTTTTTTTTTTTTTTTTTATATATTTATTTTTAGCCTCTTATGGCTTACCTTTATCGGAAAAATTATTTTTTATTTCTTGTTATAAAAAAAGAGTGTTACAGTAGCTTATACAATCTTAAGAAAATGTACCTTTTTTTAAAAGGAATAGGTTTCAACTAGATTCGTGCTACATGGAAATAAATTAATGCGTACAAAAAATTTAAAAAGAACGTACAAAAGTAAAAAAAAAAAAAATTGTTCTATTATATATCATTCGAATAATTATACATTAATTGTTTGTTAATTAAATATGCTGCCAGAATCATTTTTTTTGATAGTATATTAAATATTAGTTGACGTACTATATTCGCAATTTCCGTTTTATTTATTTTTTTTTTAAATTAGGAATATCAACTTTTAGTTATGTTATTTGTACTAAAATGTTATAGTAGAAAAATATTATTAAAGAGGATTTCTTATAATTAAATATTTTACCTTTCAAAATTAGAATATGGAAATATATAAAACATCAGTATATTATATACTTTTGTTTGTTTATACTTATATGATCATGATTATTTATGTTTTATTTAATTCACATATATTAATACTCGATGGATATTTTATGTGACGAAGAGTTGGAATATTTTATATTTTCATTAGAATCTCCTTAAATACCTTATCAATTCTACATTTTAATTATCTTAAAGGATAATAAAAAAATTCTTTCTTAGTTGAGTGTACATAAATGTTTATATAATTTCTTTTTGTGTGTTTAACTTCTGAGGTTAGTATTGTTTAAGGATTACCAGTACATGATACGTATGAAATGTAGAACGATGGAATAAATTTAGGAATTAATGATACTCATTGTAATGACTTGAATATATCAGGAAAGCAAAACGAAAATGATAAAGAGATCTTCTTAAAAATTGAAAATTATTTAAAATATTTTCGGTGAAGGAGTTCATAAGAATAACATATGATGATCATTGAACACATTTTACTTATTGATTATATGGTACAGTAAGAAAATAGATTAATATCAAAGGAAAAGTTATTGGTACTATGCCAATTTTTCTTATAGTTTTTGATATAGTTTCTGAAACTATTAATAAACCCACAGGATAATTTTTTTTTTGTTTTATTTAGGATCATACTGTTTTAATGAATACAGATTACGGAAAAATTTGTACGATTATTTTAGAAACTGTGATGAAGTTAATAATTGTAAAAATATCCACCATAAAAATATTTGGAAAATGTATTATATATATGTTGGATATTTTAGTAATATATATATAAAATAAAATATAAATGGATAACATGCCTTTTTTTTTCATTCAAGTGTTTATACAGTATTGCAAAAATTATTTCAGATGTTTTAAAAATTATTGTCCGTGTGAACTCTTATATAAATTATTATGCATTGATCATTTATCTAATGAAAGAAAAGAAGATATATTTTTGCACATATAACCACTGATCGTGACATTATACCTTCAAGTTAAAAAGGAGCAAAAATTGATATATGATTCTTTTTATGTTATTATGTTAGTTGCTTTTAGACTGTTATATTTATTTTTTCATGTTTTTCATTTTTTATAAAGCTTATATAAACTTAATTAGAAAAATATAAATATTTTGTGTTATTATTTATAATTTATGGTTCGTAAATGCTTTAATTATAATGTAAATATATTATTTATCCGTTATAATTTTAATTTATAATATTATTTACACTCATTGGTTCTTTGTTATATAAAAAGTTATTAAAGGAAAAAGTATTAAGAAAAATACATGTTTAAAAATTATGAACATACACTATTAGAGGACATATTAGAAAAATTTCACAAGTTATAACGAAATAGGTTATTACACATAGATTATCTCCGCATATGCCCCTTATTCTTTTAATATCAAATGAAATATAAACTCTTTAGAATAAATATATTAGGAAGCATACAAATTAGAATTTAACTCCGTAATTATATTTTATAAAATCATATATAAAACGTAGAGAGAAAGGTATATTCAAAGGTAGTAAGTTATTATATTTAAAATTACATATGATAATTAGGACAAAAAAATAAATGATGAAGCTCAGAACTAAAATAGAAGCAAATAAAGCAATGTGAAGGTCCTGAAAAATAAAAAACATTGGAAATGTAAAAGAGACGTATAAGAAAAACTTACTAAAATATTAATAAGATAAGATGAACATATAAATAGAAATGAATATATACAAATGAAATAAATTGTGAAAGCAGAGAAACAAATATGAATTAGTAACTTAGTAGAAAGGGGAAAAAAGCTTATAAAATTAAACTATATAAGGATATCATATATATTTTAGGGATATGGAAAATATTTTTCACTTTTTTGCTTGTATGGTGAACTGTAAAATGGAAAAATGAGGTTTATAGAAGATTTTTTCAAGGAAAAAAAACAAAAATATTTGAACTTATTCAAAAAGAAACTAGGATGGGGAAGTCGATAAATAGCAACATTTATTATGGATATTATAAATTGTAAGAAAGAAATATTATTTTAAAGAAAACTCACGAGCAAATAAACTTATATTGTTGTTTAAAATTATTTATGTTAGAAATTCATTTACATAAAGGTTGTTATATATAACATTCGAGGAATAATTCATATATTTTTTGAAGGGGAAAGTTATTCCTTACATGAGGAATATGAAAAAATGAACTAAAAATTAGATATAAGTATTTAAGTATATTAATGAATGGGAATAAGGATGTAATTTATCTTTATTATTATCAATTTTATTATGTAAAAAGAATTATATTTTTAAAATAATACACTAACAAATAAAGGAAAGAATTAATAAAAAAACTAATATTGAAATAATTAGACTTTAATGGAAATGTTATATGTAATATGCTATACAACTTTTTTTTGTGAAAATAATATTATAAAAATAGGCGTTAATGTGTTTAAATTATGAAGAAGTTAAATATATTCTGCATACTATAGATATTTTAGAAAAAAAAATGTCAATAGAACACTAGAAATAAAATATGTTGTTGCTATTATAGAAAAAATAGAGATACGACTGTGTATTATTTATCATTTGAAATGTTAATTACGGAATAATATAACTTCGAATGCAGATATTAATGGATAAATCACCAAGAGTATAAGTGAAAGCAAGTATTATTTAAAAAAAAAAAATATTAAAAATGTAGAAATCAATGAAGAATATACTGATAAAGTTATGTATTGTATATATATATAATTGTTTCATTACTTGTATAATATATTACTAAAATACTCCACATCAGTTCTGTGTAAATTCATTATATTATAATATATCCATTCAGTTATATATGAACAACAATCAATAGAAGAACTCACTGTACTCAAAACGTCAGGTGAATTCTTTAAATTAGTTGCAATTTTGGAGCAAATCAATATAATTTGGTCGTTACCATCCAGCAAAATTATCTTATCACAATACTTAATACAAGTGGACACATATATTTCCTTGTTGCTCAATGTTTCATATATATTATATACAGACAAATTTTATAGGATATAATCCTGATAATTAAGGTGAAAAAATTAATTATATATTAACATTTAATTTTCATTTTCAAAAAACATTTTATACAGCTTGATAAAATATTGTATATTAAAATAAAGAGTTATAAAAAATGTTTAAATAAAAAGTGATATATAGTATACACTGTCATGATTTTCTTGAAGAACTGAATCAGTAGTTTTTGAAGGAAGGAGTCAACATTCATCTGATATTTTTTAAGAACTTTTTTCCTTTTATTTTTCTATATATGTTTAATTTTTGGCTATTCTGGAAATGTTTTTTTTCTGAAGTATTCTTCCTTTTCTTTGTAAGAATTAAATTTGATCCAAATTTTGTTCAATGCATGCAAAAATTTACAATTTTTTGTTTTATAATAATTGATCATGCCTTTCTTAAAATAATTAACACATTTCCTATGGTAATTAATGTATACTTCTTAGTTACTTTCTTCAGATATAATTTTATTATAATTATCATACAAACAGTAAAGTATATTTATTTGTTCATATTTATCATCTTTTACGTTATATAATTTTTCGTTAAATATAGTGTAACTTCCTAACTTAGGATAATCGGAATCAAATAGTTAACCAAGAAGGTCAATAAAATATATAGCACTATTATTAGTTCCTCTTAAACTATCGTTTAACCAGTAATTCAAATATTCAAAATACTTACTTTTCATAGGCTTTTTATCTTGAAAATTAGTCAAAAACAAAAGATATGTAATAAAATATCTACAAATATGTTTAAAGTTACTTAGGCTATTTGAATCGAACTGTTCATATTTACTATGTGTATTAGTAAATTTAGATAAATTGTGCACACTATCTTAAGTATAACTAGAAATAGTTTTATGTATATATAAATCATGAAAAATGTTATACTGAAAATAGGTAGAATAATGAAAATAAATAAGTACATACATACTTTCTTTCAAGAAAATATTTTTTATTGCATATGAGAAGTAGTGGAGTATTATAATAAAAAATTATAAAATATTTTTATATGGAAAAAAGATAATTCATTTATATTTATTAAGTTTCCACTCTCATATGATCCATATACTTGTTTGTTGCATAATTTTGTTTCTTCTTGATATAATTGTGATAAAATTTCTTGTTCTATTGTGAATAAGGAGTTTTGAGAATTATCAATATATTTCTGTTTCAGGAAACTTAACTTCCCTTCTTCAAATTTATTTTGAAAATTAATTATTTCATCCATATAAACTCATTTTGATTTTGAATGATGATAACTTAGTTTTTCCTTGTATAAATGAAAAATGTGCTTTATATAAGATCTGTATTTTTCTACTTTTCTGGATACATTATTTGTCAATATGTCTTTTATATTCTCATAATAATCTAAAAATTCATATAATTTTTTCTTATTTATTAATTCTTCCATACTAAATATTCTCAGAAATTTTTCATTATTCTAATCCTTTTCTTTTTTAAAAGTATTTCTTTTATCTAAAGTTTTTTGGAATTTATTGTAGAGTCAATGGATATTATGGAAGTTACAATTTTTGTCTCTTATTTTCTCATATAACCAATAGGTCAAATAGTCACAACATAATTTATTACTAATATCAGTATCTAATGGACAATATCTATCAAAATTATTTAATATATTTTCTATATTACTGCATAGTTTAAAGATTGAAGGGTCCAACATAGGTTTAATATCAGCTCTAAGGGTCTTATCACACGCTTGAGAAGTACCAATTGAATTTTCATTATCGAGGAGGTTATATATCTAATATTATTTTGAATTTACAGTATATTCAATATATTAATAAAAATATACAAATGCATTTTTTCTCATTTTAATGAATTAATTTTTTTCTTTATTTAACAGGTATTAATATATACTAATTAAATTATATAAATATCAATATTTATAGAAAATGGTAATATGCTTCTTCACTCAATGATAATTTAGGATATGTATCCAACTTTTCAGCACTTATATTAATTAAAATATTAAAGGATGCTAATGAATATTTCAGCAGCCACGTATACACAGAAATATTACACAATTTATTGATGTACATTAGATTTTACTAGTAATAATAAATAGGTATGAGTATTTTATAGATAGGAGAATTCTTTAATTGTATCTTATGCCTTATATATGGTTGTTTTGCTAATATCATGATACAAGAAGGTTTTTAGCTATACTAAGTGTTAAATGCATTCTTCGCTTATAAATTTACAAGTAAAATATAATATTACAGAGTAAATTTTTAAGATGCAAACCTTTAGTTTATATATACCTTATATACTTCCATTAAAATGTTATGTAATAGGAGATATATATTTTTTAATGTATATATATATATATACATATTTATTTACCATATATGTTGTATTCTGATTTTTATTTAACTTTTCTTTTTTTTCTTATAATATATGTTCTAAAGATAAATTTTGACATTTTAATGTTTATCTCATTATATAAAATCATTTAGCTTTTATGTTTAGAACTACATTTTTCTTTAAATATTTAGAAAAGTTTCCTTTAAGAGTTAGATTATTAAATATCTTAGTTACCTACATAAAAGATCTATTTTAAATAACATCATAATATGTCAGCATTACATTAATGATAATTTAAGTAGAATAAGAATATATTTAACAGAAACTTTAGGAAGAACTGCATGGGTAGTAATAAATATATTTTCAATTAAGCAGTATGATTGATAACATAAGAATATTTCTTTACTAAAAAAAAATAATTTCTTTTATTAGAAAAAACATATAAAGACTATATAAATGTTAATTATTATTCGCTTCTTCGTATAATTTATTTGTGTGATAATATTATTAACTATAACTTTTTTTATACAATTAGTCAGAGCAGGAAATACAAATAATTAGGAAATTTTTTTTTTTTTAAGAAGCCATATTTTATCACCTTCTGTTAGAATTAAATTATTTAAATAAAACTAGTATATGTGATAATTTAACAAAAAAATTGAAAAATATAATTAATATATGATAAGGTTCCATGTAATATGATATATATATATATATAAATACACGTGTTGAACAAATTACTTATTTTAAAAGAAAATTAGTGATAAAATTTTTTCTTAAAATCTATATTGATTTATAATAATTAACCATACAGTATCATTTATGAGAATACATTAAGTAACATTAATGAAAAAAACACATTTTTATTTTTTTTTGAAAAGAACCTTAATAGTGAACAATGTAAAATTTTGATATTATCAATATGTAAAATGGATAGAAATAGAAAAAATAATTTTCTTTTATTTTACAAGATTTAGACATTTTATGAAATAATACTACTACTGTTTATATAAAATTGTGTCAAATAAATGTATCGTTTATATAATAAATTGTCATTTGTATACAATGTATTATTATTTATGTTTTTAAAGTATTCCCTTTTACATTTATTAAAATTTATATTGTTCTTATAGTTTCTAATTCTATATTAGGAGAAATTATATATTAGTACAACACCTTGAGTATACATAATAAAATAGTACACAAATGGAATATTTTAAGATATAAATAATAAAGTAAAATAAAAGAAGTAAAACTTTCGTTATTTTCATAGAAAATTTAAACTTTATTATATGTTATTGTAAATGTACAAAAAAAGTGAATAAACAATAATTTCAATATTTTTATTTATTTTTTTTTAGTTTTTTAAATTTTAAAATAATTTTTTTCTTTTGTTCATTATATGCCCAAAGCAGTATTACAACTGTTTGAAATAAATTTAACAAAAAAAAAAGAGATATTTTATGATGCACATAATTTGCTTCTAATATTGTGGTACCAATTTTTATTTTATTTTTCTGATACTGAATTTTATTTTGCATGTAAAATATTAAGTATATTATAATAAATACTTCAAAAATATCAAACAATAATTATAATTAAAAAATATTTCTACTGCATATTTTTATTAAAGATAAATAGTATTACATAAAATATATATTAATATTTCCTAATTTTTTCCGTATATATATGTATTTTAATATAATAACGATATTAATAAATTTATATACTTAAAAAGAGAGGATGATTGAATTTATAGATCATTGAATATTGTGGAGCGAAAGAAACATTTGCAGCTTTATACTAAAAGAATTATTTGTAGTACCTTATTTAAATGTTTTACATCTAAAAATTAACATGAAGTGAATACTTAACAATAAAATTTTAAGAAATTAATACTATAATATTTTTTTACTTTAGTTTTTTTAAAAATAAATTGAAGCTAAAATATTTTATTATAAGTATATGGAACTTTAAAAAAAGTGCACCGTTATAAGCATTTTTTCTTTTTATTATCGGAATGCTTACATACATATGTATGTTAATTTTAATGAAATTAATTTTAAAAATTTCTTTTTGAAAATATATTTTGTAAATTATTAAATTATGCTGAAATTCTTAATTTGTACAAATTATTTTTTTAAAACAAGAATTTGAGTAAATATAAACTCATTTTTTGAATAAAATTATAAGGAATGTAGCTCGAGAAGATTGCATGCATATAGCGTGTAAGATGATATAATAAATTTGATACTATTTATAATTATTGATGTGATTGTATAACTTATCAAAGCTAAAATTGGGTATATAACATATTATTGTACTTTGTAAAATTTCACAATGGTATATATTTGAAACGAAAAATAATATGATTAATAAAGATCTTTTTATTTATTATTAACTCTAATGAATAAATGATATATATATATATGAGAAATATTTATCGCTTATTCGACTACTTTTAAAGGTATTTATTCTCCTTAAAACATTAACGCAGGATATAATAAAAATTATAAATTCCTTTTTTATAAATACTTCAAAATTTATAAAATTATTATTAATTTATAATAAATGTAATGGAAAATAAAGGAATAATAATAAGAGTAATTATTTCAATTATTAAAATACCATCTCTTTATATAATATACAATTTCTTCTATGAATTAAGGGCACATATATATCATATGTATGTTAATTATATTAGTACGTACAAAAAATATATGAAAGAATATTGTCTATACTATAGCAAGGGGAGTTATATTTTAAAAGGAAAATGTTTGTATTATTTTAAATGTGATAAAAATATAAACTGAATGTACTATTATCCTATTAAATTGTAATCTTCAATCATCTCATGAATATTCAGAACAAATATATGTAGCATTAATTGTTGAATGTAATGTTACTCTTGAATGTATAAATTTTTACAAATGGTTAAGTAAAAAGTTGACATGCGATTTTTTTATCATTTTAATTTTAACTGATTTTACTCTTCTGGTTCTAGTTTTCCAATTTTTTTTATTTTATAAAGTAAATGTACATTCCCTTTAAAATAGAAATGATTTTTATATGTCTATATATTCTATATTTCTTAAAAAAATATTTTTATAAAAAAAAAAAAATATTATATATATTTTATGTTTGCTTTTGAATATTAGTTTAATCCTCTTAGATTTTGGTTAAATGGGAAAAATATAAAGAGAGAAAAATAAGTAAAATTATGAAACATCTAAGAAGAATTTATTAGCCAAAATTCAAAAAATGAATAAAACTATTCGTGAAGAGAATCAATGTATGTTATTATTCTATATTTACAACTTTTAATTTAGCAAATAAAAAAAAAGATGCTTGCGGAAAGGTAAATCCAGATAAAAATAAAATATTTTATATAAGTGTAGGAGTTTAGTAAAAAAAAAAAAAAAAAAATATAGTGAGCATATTGTATGCATACATAATTAAGAACAATTTTATGTTAGAAACTTAATGATTCCTTAAATCTTTTATTTATGTAACATCGTTTCTAATACTATATTATGCACTAATCTAATATCTATATCTATATATATATATATATAGTACTGAATTCAATGAAGATATATCAATGATAATTATGGATCGCTTATAAGATAAAGAACATTTAGAAGAATACTATAAGCGTAAAAGAAAACTATTAATGGAAAAAGTTTTTGTTTTGATATATATAATGTTATTTGAGGAACGCATAAAAGTAGATCCACCAGGAAAAAAGAAGTATTTTTAGATTCTTCAATCAAAAAGTTCATGGGATTATAATATCTCAATGAGAACTCAAAATTTACAAAAGCTACGGAATAAATGAAAAGCATTTATGTTGAAAATATTTAAAGTATGTAAATTCACGAGCATTAATTGAAGAACCTTTTGAGCACATGGTAAATCGTTTGATGAGATATAATAAAAATGCGCATATAATTTAGAATAATGAATATATATTCCTCTAAAAATAGATGGAAACAATGAATCAGAAATAATGAAGAATATACAGATGACATATTTGTAAGTAGATATAAAAAAAAAAAAAAAAAACTTATTGATGAAAATGTTTAAATAGGGTGACTAACCACTGTATCCGACAAAGAATAGATACATAAAATAAAATGTGAATACAGAAGCTAAGAAGAATAATAATGCAGTATATATAGAAATTAATAAACCAAAATGTTAATTTATAGATATTAAGGAAAAAAACATAACTAACAAAATCCCAGAAAAACAGAGAATTTATGCATCTGTTATTAACAGATTTTAAATTTTTAGAATGTAAAAAGTAAATCTATAAAAAAAAGATTTTATATATCAATATATACAAGGAGTATCAATCATGAAGCATTAGATAAAAACGTAACATTTTATAATAATTGAGTAAGAATGGATATATATGTTTGTACAGTAAGCAATAATTTGTAACAAGAATGAAAAGAATAATATATAACAGAAAAAAGAAAATGAAAAAGGGCTAATAGCGTATGCAAATATATAAGTCTACCATGTTTTTTTTTTTTTTTATTTGAAAAACTGTTGTAACTATCTCTTAAAAAAGTAAACATAATAACAATTAGAATTAAATATTATGTATTTTTTTTTATGAACATTTAGTTTATGCTTTTTTTTCTGATTTGTCCTTTTGTAGATGTGAAATAACTATTTTATAAGATTCCCTTCTTTTTTTTTGTTAGAGATTTTTTTTTATTAATTTATTTGTGTTTGATAATTTTTTTTTGTTCTCTTTATATCACATTTTTTATTTAAATAATATTTAAATAAAACGCTTAATATATATATAAAAATTAAGTACATATATTATAGATAAAAAAAAAATATCTTTATATATTGGGGTTTAAAGTTTAGATTTCTTATATGAGATTGTCTACGCCCATCAATATAATTTCGATTTATACTATAATAGTATTTTTTTGGTTGTTGTTATTAAGTATCTTAATGCTTTAACAACAAATGAAAGGATAAGCATATTTACTAATTTATTATTACAATTATGTAATTGTTGATTTAATTATATTTTATAAATATTAGTTATATAACTATGATATAATGAGATGATAAAAAAAAAAAATGTAAGCATTTTCGTTCTTAAAAGAACTGACAAATAAATTGTTGAACCTATGATATTCTGATAAAAATACATTTAACAGAATTATTACTGATTTTTTTTTTTTTTTTTTATCGAACTAATGTTTCATTTAATATATATATATATATATATATATATATATATATATATATATATATAATTAAAAAGAAATTTAATTAAGTTTAAATATTTAAAAAGATTTCATTTACAAATAATGTTATGAATTAAATTAAGGATTGCAATTCTAAAGAATTATTATAAAAAATATAAAATCATTCATCACATTCTTTATAAATATATATTTATTCATATATTAGGCAGTATACCACAGTTTCATCTTTTGAATATGTTATGGAATGTAAGAGAATACAAGTGTAACGATTAATATAATACCAAAAGTTGTAGAAAAAATAATTTTTTTCATTTATTATTCATATTATTAGATTCTTATAATAATTAGTATTTTTATAATAATAATAACCAGCTCTTATAAAACTTATTATTTATAAAATTAGTACTATTAAAAAGAAATTATCCATAAGAGTAGTAATTATGTTTTTGTGTAGAATAGTGCATTATATATATTATAGATATGCTATATTTTATATAAACTTAATAATTCGATATATTATAAAAAGTTAAAATTTGTTTTTATTATATTTTGCAAAGAATTGTAAGAAAAAAAAAAATTAATTGCACTATTATTATATTAAATAACTAAATTATATATTTTGAATATTTATCAATGAATTATAATAATTTTATTTTCATGAAGATTTTTTAAAAATAATATTAAGATAAAAATTTTGTAATATATTTTAATGGAATTTTTCTTTATCGATGTTATAAAGTGCATTATATATATATATGTTTTATTAAATTTATATGAAAAAACAAAAAAAAAAAAAAAAAATTTAATAAAATAAATATAGTATCATTTATCATTAGAAGTATATCACATTATTGTTAATTATTTAATTAATGATTACATTGCAACATTAAAAATTCATAATTGGGAACGAAAAATTAACTTACTATTATTTATTGAAATTGCTAAGTTTATCCTTTTAAGTTGGGTACATCATTTTGAAAATGATACGATATACTAATATTATTTAACGATATTTGAAATACGCACATTTTTCATTATTTATTTTCATTAATAATCTTTTGGAGTGCTCGTAACACGTATTTAAATAAGAAATGAAACTTTAGAGGAAAATTTGGCACAAGAGTATATAGATTACCAGGAAAATAAAAACAGCTCAAAGGTTCAAGTATTATATGGCAAAAAGAAGATATACCAATTAATGGAGTTAACAAAAAAAAAAAAGAAAAGAAATGTATCTAATAATGAAAAAGGAGACAAAGGAAAAAACAAACGTTCCTACTAAAATGCATTAAAAGATTGGGACCCTAAACAATCTAAGAAAAATAATTGTTGTATATTTTGTATAAATAAATTTTCCCATTCAGAAAGAAGCGTATTCAAAGAACTTTATATATATCTTCTAAAAAATAACAGGATAGTTAGTTATAAAACATACAAAAAAAATAATACGCAAAAAATACATATTTTGGCTTGCTTCACCTTAAATATTGTTTTTGTTGATATAAATAGTTTCCTTATTTGAGATAGCATGGTATTCTTTGTACAGTGAAATCAAGATGTTGGTATTATTGGGGTTTTGCAACTTTAAAGATAAGAATTTTTAGGTTAATTATGTAATTTACTTATATTTAAGTCTTCTCTCTTTATATTAATTGTTATGATTATGTTATTAATTGTTTATTAAAATAAAAAAGTTAAGAAATATAAAAAAAATTTAGTTCATGCAAAGGTAAAATGAATAGCTATGAATATTTTTCTTTATATGAAGAAGTCTCTAATACGAGCTAACATATGTAATATATGTAGTTATATAATCAATAAACATATGAAGAAAAGCTTATATTTCATAAATACTTTTATATATACTTGGATTTTTTGATACATAACTATAAAAAAATATGTTCTTAATTTTTTTGTGAATTTGAATATTTTTATGTTTTTCAGAATGTATTTTAAGTTATCGATACAGAATCATTAAATACTATGGCTTAATATATATATATATGTATGCTTATTTCTATTGATTCTTATGAAAATAATATACATATACCTTAAAATTATTACATAAGGACATAATTTATGTAATTTTATAGAAATTTTGTGTTAATTTTTAATTAAACTATAAAAAAAGTTTCTTTCTAATTTTTATCTTTTTCTAGTCTAAAATTTTTTTTCTACTTAATATAAAATATATATGATTATTTTTAAATTCAAAACAATTATTTATTATGTTTATTTAATGAGACGTACTAAATATACTGAGTATCATTAGTGTATATATGTACAATCTACATAAAAATGAACTTAATATTGTTTTTATTTATTAGCTAAGTTTTAATAAGGTATATTTAAGGGGTTACTATTTTTCTTTTTATATTGTTTAGTTAAATAAGTATAATTTGTAAGGTTTACTATTCAACGACTTCGAAATTAAGTATAATGCTTAAATTTAAATTATTATATTTTATTTCATATAAATTCTTATGAAAATGTTAATATAATATTAATATATTTTTCATTTTTCAGAAATGTGTTCAATTTTAAGAATTATTGTTATGTTAGTGAAAAAACGGAATATGCCTTTTTATTTGCAAAAATATAGTAGGAATCTGGAGAATATGAGACAAATATATATGAACAATGCTGTGTGTGGAAACTGTATATGCTGTAAATATGAATTTTAACGAAACAAATTATTTTTATTTATTTATTTATTATTATTCTATTTTATTTTGTTAATATTAATTATTTTAATATTTTGTTAAATATGTGCATTCTTAAAATAATATTTACGCATGTGGAATAATCATATTATGTTAATATTATTATTATTTATTTTTATTTATTTTTATTATTTTTTTTTTTTTTTTGCTGTCGTTTATGAATTAAATACTATGAAAACTTATATAATTTATAAAGTAGTATCCTATTTATTTTTGCCATAACTTATTTGTAGTTAATACGATTATTTAGTAATAATTAATTATATTAAAGCATAATTATCAATAATAACATCAGAATTATGTGCATTCCATTGTAATATCAAATTCTTGCGAAAAAAAAAATTTACTCTTTTAGTAGGAAAATGGATGTATAATTTTTATCCAAAAAAAAGTAACATAAACACGTTAAGACATCGTTGCTAATGAGGGAAATAGGAAAATTAATAAGTTTATAAACAAATTAATTTTTGTACACTATTTTTTAGTTGTAAAGTGTCCAAAAAAAAGCATTTATTATTATAAAATTTTAATTTTTAAATAGAAAAAAAAAAAAATTAATGTCGTTTATAAATTATTCATATTATGTAGATGAAAATATCCTGAATTTATTTATAACAAAACATTATGTGCTGCAAAATATCACTAATTACATTATATATTTTTATTTTAAATAATTGTGAATAAAGCATATAATTATATTTGGAATTATCAGTTTATTCTATAGAATATGCCTTAACAGAAGGCTATAATTTTATGGTAACCGGAATAGCTTATAAGTGTATATGCTATTCATAAAATTTGTATATTGAATATATTATTTTCAAACTTTTTATGTGTGACATTGTTTGTATATAACTTATTATTATAAAATTGCTTAGGAAATTTATAAAAATTGCTATATGATATTACATATTCATATAAAAGAGGAATAATCATAATTTGTACATTTATATTCTGATGCTTATTGTTAATAACAGTAAGTTATATAAAATTATGAACTACTGCTATTAATTAGTAAATGGTTAACTAAAATCGTATTAATGTACGAATAAAATGCAATATCAGGTATATAAACTGTAAAGGAAAATGATGCATGTAAATAATAAGAAGCTACATTATAATGCATAATAAGAAACATTTGTTGAAACAAGATAATTTTATTATTATCGAAATATATTCTTTAATGTGTTTGCATCTTACATATAAATGTCATAGAACAAAGCAAAAGGAGTCATTATCCTGGAAAAATCTATTAATAGATATTTTAATAACATATATTTTAATATGATAAAAATTTATTATAATGTTAGCTCATCCAACATTTTAAACAGTATAATTAGGAAAAAAACATATTTCATTAATGAAATCAGTATAAGTGTGAAGACTGTTTTATATATTAAATAGGTTTATCATTGTCTTTAATCATTATGCTTTGATATTATTCACTATATAGCTTATGTAAGACTAAATATAGTTAACTCATAAAAAATTAGACATATCATTAAAATTAAATTATTATATCAAATTCTAAGTTATAAGAACTCATAAATTACAGTTTTTATGGAATATGTAAAAAAAAAAATGGCTTAATTGGATTGATGTAATAATTTACAAAAGTTTCATAAAAATATATATTTCTTGAATTCATTATTCTTTATGCTTAAATTACTTTTTGGATAAGTTATTCGTATAAATTTCTATGTTTCATACATGTATTTTTAATTTTGTGCGGTATATTACACACTTTGTTAAATATAGAAAAAACTCCTTTTAACATTATTAGCAATTAAGTATTGATAATATATAAACTAAATAAAAATAATTATCCACAAATAAACAATAATATATTGCGCATAATGAAATATAGAATATAAAGTAGAATTAATTATTATTCAAATAAGTTATACGAACTGTAACAATCTAACAAAGTCTATAACGTGATAATTAGTTAATGGATAAAACAAAGCATGAGTAGATTTTCGACACTTCCACAAAATTTCTCTAAAAGTATGAAAAATTATGGCTACTATTGAATTTAATTTGCTTCTCAATTAGTTTTTTTTCTTTTTTTTCCATATAAAAATATAATTATTAAATAGAACTGAGTAATTTCCAATTTTGTTGCTATATTTCAAAGGGTTAATGTATTTAAACATATCAACAGATAAGGTTAGCGTAATAATTAAATAATATGTTTAACTTGCATGTGGTATACCATTCATAGGATGACTTACTATGAAGTTGCACAGTTTATTTTTATTTATTAATTCAGGTAAAATTTAATTTAATGTTTAATTATCATGCATATAATAAAGTATATTAAATTCAATTTTAACATTACAAAATGGAAGATAAATGGATATAAAGAAATAACTTTATGAAAAATTGTACAGTTACTGTTTTATTATTACATGATTAATTTTATTTATATCTAATTTTTTTTATGCTACGATAGAATTTATATTCAAAAAGAATTATCTGTTAAGCATAAGAACTTTTAAAAGAAAAATAATTTTTACAATAATACGTATTTATTACTCTAACTACATAATTTTTTATTTAAATACTTTATTGATATTTGATATTTTCTTTCTCATTTTACATATTTGTTCTAATATGAAAGGGTGAAATACATTTTCTTTAAGAATACACAATACCATAATTGCACAATTTTAATAAGAATAAAATGGGAAATATGATACCAAGAAAAAAAAAAAAAATATATATATATTTAAGATCGAGTAACCTCATTTATACATAAATGTTACATATTATGAGTCTCATAAAAAAAAAAAGAGAACTTGGTGATATTACGATTTAACAAAATAAAAAGTTACTACTGATGTAGTGTAATATGAATGGTAAAAATATATATATATATAAATTATGAGTATGCATACATATTGAATATGAAATAGAACTTTCATTTACAATATAAAAGTAATGCGATGTTGTATTCATTTACTAGAGAATGAAAATAAATCACTAGAAAGAATTACAGTTCGTGCTTAAAAATATATCTGTTAAATAAAAAACGTAGTTAAACTAATTTTTCTATTTAATTTGAACAACTTAATATGTAGTTTGTTTTTTTTTATAAAAAAAGTTATTCCAATTAGTAAAGCCCTTGTATACATGTTCACAAAATGTTCTTTCATTATCCAAATTATTGTAAAACTTAATAATATGTTATATATCTTTAAAACTTTACAAATATGATGAAATACTAATTAAAACAAGAACAAAAATACAATGAATTACAAACAAGAAAGAACTCATTAATCTATATCTTTCGAATATGAAGCCGCAAACCATCAGTGATTTTTCTGCATGTACAGATGTAAAAAATAATAAAAAAAGCTTATAGTTTAAAGATGCACACTTTATAACATTTACAATAATATTAATTATAAAAATAATCACAAAAAATTTAAGTAACCCATTTATATAAGCAAAAATATGAATACTATTAAAATATTTTTTGGGATAAAAAGTTGAAAAGAATGTAATTCAGACATTACATACATAATAGGAGTTAATATATATCCTTAATTATATAAAATTTTATTTATATTAAACTAATTACCTTAATTTAAAGATTTTCTATAATTTTGTGGTATAATGATATTGAGCAAATAGAAACTCTTGAATATGTACTTCACTTCTTACTATTACTTCAAACCATTAAGTTTAAAATATTTATAGGTAACATAAGCTATACAAAAAATAAATACTAGAATTGATAAAAAAATACCATAAGTATTCTGCATCATCATAAACGTAAATATCATAGCAATAGATACCAAAATTGGCTTTATAACAGGAAGTATTATTTTAAAAAGAGATACTGTAGATTTATGTGAAATTTTATGTAAGCTATCATATTTAGTATTCAATAATTTTGCTACTTTATTTTCGTAATTTTTATCGAATTTCTTTAAACGATAACTTATCGATGATGTTTTTTTTGGTTCTATTTGTTCATAATTTTTCATAGGAATACGTTTCTCATTTAATTTTCCACTTCCTGTTTTATGATGAATATTATCAATACTACTATCATAATATAATGAATCTTGAGATGTTTCCTCTGTGTCATCATATGTAGATAGATCACTTAGGCTTTCTAAATCACTATCAAATGTCATTGAATCGTAATGCGATTTTTTGGAATTATCTCTATATTTTAATGAGTTTGATGGTTTTTGAAAACTGTTATTATACACTCCTTTTTTATAATTTTCTTGTAAACCGAAATTTTGTATTAATGCATTTAATTTATTAGCAAAATGATCATCGTCTTCATCCAGTAAATGCATTGCTTTTTCTTTCAAGGTTAAGTATTTCTGTTGAAAATTTACATCAGTTTCACCAATCAATATCCTGCTTACTCTTGCATTTGGTGCATTATTTAGGTTGGTTTTCTTATGGCATGTTTTTCCAGAGTTATTTGACTAAAAATTAGGGTAAATATAAAATTTTTTAAATTATGTATTTATTTCGATATTAATAAAATACTAGTTTTTTATAATGAAAATGTAAGATTACAAAAGTATAAGAATTATTGAATATAAAAAAATTATCCTACTTCATAGGAATTCTGGCATATCCATACTAAAATAGTAAATATGAAAATGTTAGGAAAAGATAAGTATATAGTAGTTTGTACCATGGTGTTGTATTTATTTTTAAATAATGAGCTTTTCTGATAACAGAATTTTTAGCAATCCACCTTTTTCTTTACTAATAAAAAGAAGATTTTTCTGTATTGTTTATTTATTGTTTTATGTTACTTAAAAATTTTAAAATTCTTTACTTTTATATATAATTTAAAAATATAATTATAACATATATATTAATAATCGTAACTAAGAGAATGAATTAAATAAAAATATTTTTAGGAAATTTTCCACATAGTAATTTTATTAAAATAAAATATAAATAATAATAGATCTTAGAAAAGTTGTTATTTATGTATTCAGTGGAACAAATATTCTATAAATAAATTACTTATAAGGAATCCTATTTAATATATATTTATTTCCTACTCTTAAAATTTTTTTTTTTTGTTATTTTGGTTAACAAAATGAATGAAACGTAATGAAATTACAATAAATTATAATTATGTATAATTTAAATTGTGAAAAGAAATAATTTCAAATTCGTACGTAACAATATAACGAATGATAATTTTAAAGTTCCATAAGATCTTTTTACGTACAGAAATGTTTAAAATAAATTGCAATATGTATAATAATTATAACAACATTAATATTATACAATAGATATAATAAACTAGAATTTAATTAAAACACTAGTAAAATAAACACATTATTAGCACTAATAAATATCAAGCTATAATCCATAATGTATATTTACGACAAATATATAGAATTTTAAGATTATTATATATTTTTTTTGATATGTAATATAAATGAATGATATATTCTATTTAAATAATTTAAAACACTAATTTACAAGTACGGTGATGATATAATATGTACCTTTAATTTTTAATTAAAAATTTATTAAATACAACATAAAAAAAAATTGTAAAAATAAAATTTTCAAAATTCATGAGTTTTCTTCGAAAATTATTGCTATTAAAAATGGAAAATATAATTAAAAAAAAAAAAAAAATTAATAAAAAATATAAAGTATAAAATGTAAAATTTATTTAAAAATGTTATAAAGTATAATTTTTACAAAGGTAATTTACATGTTAATGATACTTTTAATTATTATTATGTATTCAACGATGAATAATAATTAGAAAATACTTATAATAAGGTAAAAAATAACTCATCCAATATAAAAATAGATTGATTAAATCACGTTTAAAAAATAAAGTGTTAATGCATGTAAAAAAGGATTAGTAAAAATTTTACACATTTTTACTTTATAATATCAAATTATTATTAATTTTTTTTTTCAAATTTTATTTATATTTACATATATAATGTACGTATATTTCTTGAAAAAATATAAATATATCTTCTTTTTATTAAATATTTTTGCTGTGCTATGAATTGATAATGCATAAGTTAAATTCTGTTATTATTATACATGTAGCTTTTTTATAATAATTTATTCATTACTATATTTAATTTTTTTTTTTATTTATGAATACATATATATATCTTCGTTGGTAAAAGAAGTTTTTTTTAAATGGAAATGATTAATTGTATATTAATTGATATATGAAAAACTTTTTTTTTATATTACCTTATTATTTATATTAATTAATTATATAATAAATGTTAAAATAATTTTTATGTACATTTATATGAAAATTTTTTTAATAAAATGTAACGAAGTATATGTAAATATCTATTGGAAATATCATGTAAAAGTGAAACTAAGTAATAAGTTCCTTGATAATATTACTATTTAAAAATGTATGAATTTTTATGAACATACAAGTGACAAGTTTGTTTTTATATATGAATAAAAATGTTTTATATTATTTAAAAATGATAAAATTAATTACTATGTAAAAGTAGTACTGGAGTTTCCTAGCGAAAAAGTTGTTAAATATTTAAATCTATATATATAGCTCTTTATTATGTTCATTATTAGTTTATTGTCTATTCCTTTAGTTTGAAAGAACAAACCATAACGAAAGTTGTCATTTTATAGAATCTCTTATGAATCATATAATACATTTGTTGATGTGGGTAAAACATCGTGTAAGTTCCCCTATTCGTAAATTTTGTACATAAAATATGAATTACTACGATATATTACAAGAAAAAAATTATTTAACATAATGCATAATTTCATTCGTCATACATTTATTAATAAAAAAACTAGCAAAAAATTAGTAATAATTCAAAGGAACCTTTCAATTTGGTAAAAGTTTAGTTGAATTGATCTGTTAATATATAAATATATATATATATAAGAATAATATTAATACTTAATATTGCTACGAATAAGATGTTTAGATAAAGGTATGAACAAAAAATTTTTTTTTGAAATATTTTTAAAGAAATTAATACATAATGAAATTATAATAAGAAGGCATATATAATACCAATAGTATGTTACTTAATGACCAATGTTAGTATTTTCATTTATGATCACTTATATTAATTATAATATATAGATAATATAAATAGTTTTCATTTTAAATGAGCGGGTATTGTTCATTAGAAGTATATAATACATAAAATGAAACTGCTAATTAGTATGATTGTAATCAGAATGTAAAATATGAATTAAAAAAATTAAAAAAGTATTGCTTTTTACGGATTAAACAATTATGACAAATAAATTAAGGGAATAATAATATTGTTCTTTATATTTCAATGGTTAATGCAATGTATTAATTTGTTCTAAATTGAAGTAATTAATGATTTTAATGAATTTACTTATATGTTTTGTCTAATTATATACGTAATAAAAATGTACATCTATATATAAAGTAAATTAAGTATATTTTTCTTTTTTCCGCATAATTATATTATAAACAAAAAAACAAAATATAAAATAAAAGGAAAAAAAATAATTTTTTCTGTAACTTCAAAAATAATTTATTCGAAGGCGAAAAATAAAACAAGAAAATTTAATATATCTATGCTTTACATTCTAAATCTTAGATTTGTTTACACCCTTAATATTCTATTACCGAAAAATAATAACATATTTTAAATGAATTAAAACTCAATTATTTTCTTATCAACTTGTACGATCGATTAAGATGTTATATGCATATTAATGCCATAACTCTTTTTTCGAATGTCTTTTAGAATTAATTTAACAACAATTTACACGTTCTCCGAATACTCCAAAATATTTTTATCTTTCTTTTTTGTTAACAGCATACCCTATATATGGAACATATTGAAGGGATATAAAGACATATCTATTTCTTTTTTTTGTTCTGTATAATTTTTACAAGTTTAATGTTCCTAAAATAGGGAATGTAATGTACTATTATTAAATGTTTTATATATGTGAATAATACTTTTATTTTTTAAATATGTATTATTCCATTGTTCTTTATTAATATAAGAATTATAATGAAATCGTTAAATTATATATTAAATTAATAAAAAAAACATTAATCTTCATATTGTGTTATATACATATTATAAAAAGTGATATTCAACATTACATATAAATATATATCTTAATATGAAAGGAAAGTAAATTAACACAAAGAGTAGTAATAATTTTTTAATGTTTCCATAGTGAATAAGAACTGTCGTTATATTAAATATCTGAAAAAGTAATTTCCTCTGAAGGTAAAACACAGTATTATATATTCACAAAATTATAAAATTTAGATATTATATTAAACAAAAAAGGTTTAAACAATTTAACAATATAAAAAAAAATGGAATAATTGTTAAGAAATAATATGTACATAATTAAAATAATTCTTATGTTAGGTTCTAATCTGCACTTTAATCTTATTATTGTTGAACCATGGTTAAAAAGATTTTACTATGTATTAATTATATATATATATAAACTATATATATTTTAGAAATATAAGCTATAAATAGAATATATATTAGATTTCACTAAAAAAAAATTAGTTATTAAGTAATAAAACAAAAAACATTAGTAAATACTTTATGAATTAATATACGAATATTTAATTTATACAAATTAATTTTTTTTTATATATTTACCTTAGCATTTTTCTTCTTTTACTTAATGAAGGCTTAATATAATAATGTACTTATAAAAATTCATATAGGAATAAAAAACATTATATACAATTAGAGCACTTTTAAAATAAATGCATTTAAGTCATCATATTTCACATATATTTTTCTGTTTTATATTATTCATTACATTTTTCTTTTTATATAATACTTTTATCACAAAATTGGAGAAATCTGTTTCATTGACACCACCTGAGTTTACTTGAATAACATAGGAATATACTTATGATATATAATTTTCAACATTTTGGGTATATTCTTCATTTATTTCAACTTACTTGTTAACTTTATTAAAATTATCATTAGAATTTACATGTGTATCATTTTTTCTTATCCATTCTTCTACCTTCTGTCTGAAACTGTTTTCCACAGTATAATAATGAATTTCTTTATATGTACTACTTTATAAGATATTGGTGTTCTCCTCATTTATGTGTTTTGATATGTGTTATTTTTTATTTTAATTTTCTCCTTCCTCTATGCATTTAAGCAAGTACTCAAATGTAATTCATTATTTTCTATGCACTCCCCCTTTTTTGCTTTCACCTAATGCCATCATAAGTATCAATATGCAAAATTTGGTTATTAAGTATTTTTTTTTTATATTTATTTAATAATTCATAATTTTCATTTTACTCGAATTCTTCTATATGTATTAGTGATATATTATCATTACTTTCTTTAGTATCGTATTCATTTTACACTTACTCCTTTTCTTCTATGAACCTTTTAAACTTTTCCTGTTCAATATTCTGTTTTATTAATATACCCTTTTTTTATGGCGACTGTCTTGCTGTATTTTTTTGTCTTTCGAAAAAGGGAATTCTGTTATATTCTTTTGAAAGGTTGTTTTCCAATTCTTTTATTTTCTCAAGATCAGCTTTTTTTTTTTTTTTTTTCCGTGCATCTTTCAAATTGTTAAAACACAATTCTCTTTTCAGTTTTTCAGGAAAACTTTTATATCCTGTCTTCTTATTCCTTTAAATTTTTTGTTCTTCAATATAATTTATACCTTTAATATTATTCATTATCAGTTCATCATTTGCTAATTTAGTAAATATTCTATATACTTCTTTTGTGAACTATTATAGGGGTACTTCTAAAAATTGTTCTTTGTCTAATTCCCATTGTTCATTTCTGCATGTTTCGAGTACATCCATATGTACTTCTCTAACAGTTATGGCACTGTCCTTCTTTTGCTTTAATGGGTTTATATTTTGTTTCAAGTTAAATTCATGTATTTTTATTTTTTTATGATTATTTCATCATACTATATGGGGTGTTCTAAACAATAATATGTTAAAAACTTACTTTTTATATAAGAGTGTGAAGGTACTAATATTTTAAGTAATCGGACTGTTCTTCTTTTTATTTTGGTTTTCTCTTTTTAAATACCTTAATAAAGCGTACTTCAATATAAAAAGAATATATTTATAAAATAAATTAATAGAGTAACTAACTGTTTATCACGTTTTTAATACTAATTTTATGTTCCCTTAATAAAATGCGCATATACAATAATAATTAGAAATATTATTTATATAGATAATACGTATGTGTTAGTTTTCTTTATAGATATGTAACTTAATGTTAAATATATATGATCTTTGGGAAGTTATTTTAAAAATAGGAAAATAAGTAACATTATAGGTACCTGGGAATTCAGTGGATTCAGTAGAAGAAGAAGAATGTGAAGAATTTGATTCTTCAGTAGAAAACAACGTATTAATAGAATATCAACTATTCTTATTGTTTTAATTTAAAGTTTTAATTTTTCATCTATAGATACAAAATACGGAGTAAAATTTGCTGTTTCAGTTTCCATATTTGTAGTTTGAGTAAGAAGTGATATTTCATTTTGTGTTTTACTTGAATGTGGAAATATATCTTCATCTGGAATGTTATCTTCAGATTTAGATGGATATGTAACTGTATTTAAACTTTGTATTTTTTCTGGAAATTTATATTCTTGTTCAAGCGGAGAATTATCACGTACAATTGTATTCAAGATTAGATAATCCTTAATTTTATTGAATATTTAAGGATTTAGTATGCCTCATTTTAACTCTCGAAAATTATTATTTTTTTTTAAATATTTGCATATTTAGAATAGTCTTTAACGAGAAACCCGCCTTTCTCAGAATAGTCCTTAATTTCATTCAACACAAATTACTGTTTACGGGTATTTATACATGTAGGATTAGTATTACAAATGAATGTATTATAATCGCATTTTTAAAATGATTTATATGTTGAATACATATATTTTTTTTTTTTTACAGAGATCTTCTACTTCATATTTCAAATTTAAAAGTTCCATATAATTCTCTTTTAAAAGTATAGGGAATTTGCCATATTTACTGTTCATGTTAAAAGAATGCATTATCGATATCTCAAGTTCTATATCATAATGATATTGTTGAAGATATATTAGAAATTCCATCTTTTTTTTTATTAGATTATTAGAGAATACTTAGCAATTTTGCTTAATATGTTTTTTCCTTTACACTTTATTTAAGGAAGGTGTTTCTTTTATAGTACATTCTTTAATCTTTTTGATTTGGAGATTACTACGTTATTGTAATGCTTTAAAATATCATACAGCTAATTACGACCAAGATTCAAAGGAATCATTAGAATGTTTTTGATAATTCATTTTTACGTTCGTTATATTATTACTCTTTTTATCCTAATGTAGCAATTTATTCATAAATCTAGGAATATTAAAAAAGAGTGAATATTATTGGGTAGATGATCCATTTCTCAGTATAACAATACATAATTGCTCTAGATGGTAAATAACCATCTGAGAGAAAAATACAAAATTATATCTTTTTATTTATGAATAACTTATCTTAAAATTTGATATATAGTAACAGGAATAACAAAATCATAATCTACATAAGGATCAATATTACTAAAAAATAATTGAATACATTAATATTTATTTTATGTTCTTGTTATCATTCTGTACCCTAAATAAATATATCACAACTGTATATACATTCTTATCATATTTTGATATTAAGTAGAAGCCTGGGATATATTTTTATATAAAATGTAAGCTCAATTTTTAAAGAAAATGAAAAATATCATTAAGAAGTAACATATATATTACATTAATAAGTGATATAAAATTTAATGTGTAATTTTATTATCAATTTAAATATTGCGTCTTTTTTTTTTTTTTTTTTTTTTTTTTCTTAAAAAAAAATACACATATATTAAAATTATAATCTGTGTTAATTTAAATAATTTTATTTATCCTTTTATTTTTGCAAAAATATAGAAACTATAAAAAAAATTATTGCTTGCACTGGAAGAATATTTTATTTTTATTGTTTTAATTTAGTTATTAATTTTTGATATAGTTCATTATAGTGCTTTAATTGTTTTGTTAATATTTTTTTATATTTAATATATTGTATGTACACATAAGACTTGCTAATATAAAAAATATATTACATTGTTGCTGGGAATGTGGAAACTGCATACTATTAACAATTACTTATGGAACATAATAATATATATATATATATATATATTAGTTACATAAGGATTAATTATTTATGGTATATATTATTCTTTTTATTAGTTTTTAAATTGTATAATTTATTAATTATATGTGTTCTTCTGTTTAGGGTTATTACTACTAGACATGAATGATTTCATTTGGAGTATATTTTAATTAATTAAGGGTATGTTTAAGTATATTAGTTAAGGAAAAAGTATTTGATTAGTTATACAATATTTGAAAAATTATTATGATATAAATATAACAAAATTAATTATAAGGTTAATTAAAAGGAAAAAGAATAACTTTGTATTAAAAAAAAATAATAATATAACAATTCCACGTAAATAGAATAATTTATTAAGTTAATTTACACAAAAAATATTTAGGTGTATAATTATTTTTCTTTAATTATTCATAGACATATTCGAATAAATAGATTAAAAGGATGTTAATTATTTTTTGTTTTTTTTCTACATATGACTACTATATAAAAATGTCTGTTTAATATTATTAATATATATTTATTTAACATGACAAATATAAAAGCTTATGTATTATTTTATGATTTTTAAAACCTGAATTTGAAAGTTTAATTATAGAACAATTTAAACGTATTACTAACAATATATGTTAATCTATTATAATGAAAATATATTATTTCTAATTTTATTGCTACATTTGAAACAAATACATAAGATACGGAATATAAAAAGAAAACTAAAAACCAAAATAAAAAATATTAATATTGAATTGTTGTAAATGATTAAATCACATAAATAATTTAGTTATTATAGTTATATATGATGAATCTTTTATATTAAGCGATTATTGTTTTCATTTTAGTTTTTTGTACTTTTATCCACTTTTGTATTGTTTTACTCTTTTTTTTGGTATTTTGAACGAGAATTGTATCCCATTTCTTTTTAATATATATTGCATAATAAGAATTTACAATGGAACGAATATAAAAATAGTTTGTGCTGTTTTACGATATTACATATTACAGTTGTATTTAGTAAATTACATGCACGGAAAAATATATTAATTAATAAACATGTAACGGTCGATGGATATGAACAAAAATAAAGAAAAATATTATATTGTCCAAAATTTGCAAGCTTATGTATAGAACTTCATAAAATTAGTTTTTAAATATTTTTATAAAAATATTTATCTTTTATTTTTTATAAAATTATATAATTGCTAAAAGATATTATTAATAACTTTTTCAGTTGATTTATTTGTAGTTTTTTTTTACCTTTTTTATTTTGAAAACATATTGTTTTTTTTTATGTTTTAAAAGAATAAGAGAATAAAACCTTCAGATATATCAATACATAAGTTTTAGTTTAGCTTTATTTATTACAAATGTACTTAAAATATAAAAAACGATATATTAAAAAAAATTTTTTTTTTGGGTTCCTATATTACATTATTATGATAATTAGAAATTAATATTCTAACAAAAAAAAAAAAAAAAATTGGTTATTTATCTGAATTTTATAAGATTTACTAATTAAACAAATACTAATTTATATTTTTAAAAGGGATAATAAATGATAACTTTTTATATTATTATTTTTACATGTTCTATATGAAAATTTATAAATTATAGTAGTACATAATTTTTGTAAGTTATTATGATATATACACAAATGCATAAAAATAAATTTATGAAAAATAAGTAATTTTTAGCTAAATATTTAAATAGAAAAAAAAGGTGTTACGAAAAATGTGGAATAGAGTTATATAAATATATACTTAAATATATGTATTAAAATTAATTAAAAAATTTTAAAGATTATTAAAAATTTTGCTAAGGTATTCATTATGCTTAGTACAGTAGTGTGAATATTAATATAAGGAATTTATTGTTTTAGAATATTTTAACATAATAATATAATTATATAATATTTGTGTAATCTACTTTTTAGTAAGTTTTCGTAATAATACCACAGGACGTATACCGCTTACTAGAAATAAAAAATGAGAAATGTAAAATTTCTATAATTATAAATTTAATGTTTACAAAATAATGTTTTCATAAACTAAATCAGCGTTAAATAATGGTAAGTTCATATAAAAATATTCAACATTTTGAACTATATAATGGTTCTACAAAAAACAGGAAAAAGTATTAAAATAGGTAAGGTTAACAAATAAGAATAATATGTTTTAATAACATTTTATATTTAAAATTTCATTTATATTAAAAAAAATAATTGTCTCAATATATATATATATATATATATATATATATATTTTTTTTAATATATATATACATAAATATTAGTATAAAAGGATAATATTTTCCGTGCGAGCACATTTAGTCAGATAGAAATTGTATATATTTTTATTAAAAATGTATTATGGAATAAAAATTATATGGAGGTAGTATTCTGATTTTATTTGTGTGTCATCATAAAGATTAGTAATTTTTTTTTTTTTTGTATTATGTTAATGTGAATATATGAAACTTTTTTTCTTAAATTTTAAGAAATATGATAGAGGGCTTACAAGCAGTACAATTATTCTTAATAGAAGTATCGTATTTTTCACTTTAATGTAATTTGTTATTACTATTTCATATTATTATTTAGTATTAAATTATGTTAGATAATAGCCTTAAAAAAGAAAAAGAAAGAAAATGATAAATAATGAATTTGTTTCATAATTGCTTTGTATAGAAAAAAACGAATTATATAGAGAACATAGATCATAAACAATATATTTCCGATGTAAATAAAATATGTTAGCACATTAAAATAAATTATAAAATTAATTCTTTATCTCAAAATAATGATAAAATTTTTTTGGTTAAAACATTTATTATCAAGTTTAGTTCAATAAAGAAGAGAACGCTAAATCATGATATGCATTAATAAAAAAGGTCAAAACAGCATTTACAAGTAAAAATATTAAAATACTTATATTAATTCAATGTAAAGTAGTTGGAGTATAACATAATAGATATATCAGTTTAATGTGAGCATATATAATTTCAAATGGATTATGTAATATAATGCAAATATTGTTGAAATATTAGGAATTTTGGTTAAATTCTAAAAATTTAAACTAGACACATGAATTAGTGTTATTTAAAGGCACAATTTTACAGTTACGTCTTATTTTTAGAAAAATGTGGAGTTAAGTAACAATAATATATATACCTCGTTATAATTAATTTATTATTAAAATTTGAAACTAAATAAAGAAGAAATAGCAATTGGTACAATGAGGAGACATGGAATATCTATATCTGGCTATATTAATAAAAATAGAATTAAATTGCTATTTAGTGTTATTTTTAGACATGTCCAAAAAAGTAATATGAATGTTGGTACTGCAATAATGGATACATTAGTATAATAGCAGATTGTAATTAATATGAAAAAAAAGAATGAAATCCAAAATAATTAAAGCATGTCTTACTAGAATTATGATTGTTTTAACATTATAAAGTTATTATTTATCGAGGAAGATTTTAAAGTATTAAAGTTAGTTAACAAAATATTAAATGAAAAAATGTATTAACACAATTTTTTATTTAACAATAGTTCCAAAACAAAAACTGTTATAGAAATGCTAACAGAAAAGAAGAGATTAGTCATTAACATTATATATAACATTATAACAAAAGTTATATAAAAGTTAGAGTAATAATTAAGAAAAATGTTATTGTAGAAAATATAAATGTATCTTTACTATTCAGTCAAAATGAAATAATAATATAATATTACGTTAGGTAATGTATTGGAAAGTTGGAAATAATGTGAAAACTACCACTTTTTTTGGAAAATGAAATAAGGAATATCAAATTAAACAAGATCCTGTGAAATGGTTAATATGATGATAAATATGAAAAAAATAATTTTTTTATAGAATAACGAAAAAGTGAAGAATAGGAAAATATTTCACAATACAATATCCACATATTATTAAAAAAATAAAAAAATGTTAATTGTAACTATGTGATATGCATAGGTCCTATAAATAATACATAAAATAATTAAAAAAAAATAAAAAAAATAAAATCCTCCGTAGTATATATATATGTATAAATGTGGTGTATTATACGTTTATTTAAGATAAAATAAAATTATATAAAAAATTGAATAAATATATTTTAGCAAAGATTTGCAATAGAACCTCCTTAATTAGTATTATTGTCCTAGGTTGTAGCGATTGTGTGTGTATTTAACAAGAAATTTATATTTTTTTAATCCAATAATCTATATGTAATTTCATTGCAACTAATACAAATAAAGGAAATATAAGTGAAATTGTAATCGTAATATACTCTATATTTTATATGTACAAAACAACACACAATTAAGTATGCAAAGGAACAATTTATTATATATATTAACCTGTTACCTAATTTTAAAAAAGGAGCTACGTTTATCAATGTTAGAAAATATATTTAAAATTGCGAATAAGCATATGGTTATGGCAGGGCATATGCTTTTAGTAAAACGGTATTACTATATATATACCTATATATGAACGTAAAAGTAATGATATGAATTGTTAAAGAAGGGTCACCGAAAAATATATAACTTTAACATATATATTTTTTAATGCATAAAAAATAAAATAGTAATAATAGAATTATTAAAAAAGAAGATATTTTTAGAATATTAATCAAATATTTTATCGTGAGAACAAGACAAATAGTATAAGTACTATGTCAATTAAAATATAATATACATAATTTTAAAATGATTTCGATGAATTTTATTTTGAAATAAAATGGATCCTTTTTTTCAAGTATTCTCTTTTCATTTGAAAATTTTATTTATACATCAATTGTTAGAATTTAGTATTTTTAATAATTTTATTTTTTATTATATCCCGCTTTTTTGTTATGGATGAAATAATTTACAAAAATGCTCTAAGGGAAATTAGAATCTTTTTATTTTATATTTTTGCAATTATACCAGTTATTCATTTGTTGTTTATAAGTTGTATCACGAAATGTGCTAACTTTAGTAGTTTAATATATCCATTTTTTATCGGAGTTTTTATATTTATTTTTAGCTATAACATTTGTCTTTTTTATCTGAATATATTTCTTAATTTAAAGCTTTTTCTTTACGCCATAAAATGCACTGTTTGCTATATATCCTTTTCGTAACGAAGATATGCTTATATTAATCAAATAAAAAAGTTTATCCATTTTTTATTTTTTCAACATATTCAAATATTTAGGTAGATCTTTGTTTTTTACATTATATACCATTTAAATCGAAAGTTTTTCTTCTCTGTAAACTATTTCTCCCCAATTTTCCCATTTTTCAATTTGAATTTATAAAAGGCATCATCTTGGGATATACCGAAGGTTCACCATCTTTTCCACTTTTTGTATTTGTAATATTTGGAATCTACTTGAATCCATTAATTCATTTTGTCTTTTTTTCATTAACATATTTCTTTATATTTTAAATAATGCACTTTTTCAATTTTTCCAATCTGGAGCATTACTTTACAATTTGCATTGGTGAATAAGGAAAAATTTGAAAATTATGATTTTTTATTTTATTTTTTTGAAATATTAAATAAAAATAAAATATATATGTATATATGATAAAGACAGTACACTAAAAAAGATTTTAAAGGGATACGTTTCTTAGGACACTTACGAAAAAAGGAAAATGAAACTTTAGGTAATGTGTTAAGTACTTATATCTAAAAGAAAGAAAAAAAAAAATTAATTGAAAGTTATAACACATAAATGACAAATAAATTTATTATAAAAAAACATTAGAAAATGTATAATATTTGGGATTCATTATAAAAATGGTTACAATTTATAGCATGTTATCAGTTCTTATATAAAATAAAATAGTACAAAACATATATAATATATATATATTAACATAAGATTATTAAATAGAGCCATGTTAATTATTTTGATTAAGAATTACTGTTAATAATTATTTATCCAAGAAGAAAGTTATTACGCATATATCAATAAATTATGGGTAGTCTTCTTATTTTTTTATTATTAAAAATTGTCCAAACGTAGATAAGACATTATGGTAAAAAAGTTATAAAATTTACACACAAAATATTGTATAAAATTAATTAATGAAAAAATTATTCTAATAAAGTAATTACACATTCTGTGTAATTTTATTTAGGAATTAAATTGTTTATATTTTTATTCATAAATTTAAAAAACAAAAGTTTATTTATGTTAAATATCCCAAGTATAGAAGTATTATTTTACGATATAGAAAAGTATACATATACTAATAACTAAGAAATAGTTTTATAATAAAAAAGCATAATGGTAAATATGATTTTAAATTATAAAATACAAAAAAAAAAAAAAAAAAATTAAAAAAAAAAAAATATACTTCAATATATTAAATAAACATATAACAAAAAATTATATACAGAATAAACACTAATAAAATAAAAATGTAACGTATGGCACGTAAATATAAAAAAAATTGTGCATTCTAATTTATGATTAGAAGTCACGTTCAGAATTAGAGCTGTTCTAATTTTGAGTTTATTTAAGTTTTCATATGTAGAGAATTCCCTTCGTTTTTGTTTTTCATTAATTTAGTTTCATGTTTTTCCATAATCATCTTAAATATTTAAGAAATAAATAATATATTTCATTGATCTTTGTAATATGAAATAACGTTGGCTAATAATGCTCTATTTTATACTGTAATTATTTGTATCTTTTATTCTTCATTTATTTGGTATGAAAATATGTACTTTTGAAATCATGTAGAGAAATAATTTATAGCTTTTCTTCGTTCATTTTACTATAATATATATTTTTTTTATGCGAATTCACTATTGTCCATGTTGCTCATGTTGTCCTAGTTCTTCTTGTTTTTCTTTTTCTTCTTGTTCTTCTTGTTATCTATGTGATCCATGTTGTCCACAATGTCCAAGTTATCCATGTTGTCCGTGTTGTCTATGTTATCCATGTTGTCTACAATGTCCAAGTTATCCATGTTGTCCGTGTTGTCCAAGTTATCCATGTTGTCCGTGTTGTCCAAGTTATCCATGTTGTCCACATTGTCCAAGTTATCCATGTTGTCCGTGTTGTCTATGTTATCCATGTTGTCCGTGTTGTCTATGTTATCCATGTTGTCCGTGTTGTCGATGTTATCCATGTTGTCCGTGTTGTCCAAGTTATCCACGTTGTCCGTGTTTTCCACGTTTTCTGTGTTTTTCTTGTCGTCCATATTCTTCTCTTGAAGCCATACTTTCCATTGTTCATTTCGTAACCATTTTTCATAAAAGAATTTTATCCAATCCTTATAGAATTCCACATTACATTTACCCCAATCTCTCAACGTAGTGCATTTCTGCGCAACGTATCTTGCATAAATTTCGTTAATTAATTGTAACCATTCTTTTCTTTCTCTTTCATGTCTAGAATTCCAGATATTATACTGTGCAGTCTTTACGTAAAACTCGGGATCTACACTTGAACACGCTTTGTTTTTCCATTTTTTACAAAAACGTTTTTCTTTTATGTATTCGGGGTGTGAATCAAATTCGTATTTCTTTTTTTTATACCACTTAATCAATTTGCATGTCATCGTTATATTGTAGTCGGATATACTATTATTAAACCACCTTACATATTCAGATTTCAAATGATTTACTCCGTATATTTTAAACCATTTTCTCCACTTACTATCACTCCAATTTGCGCATACATCATTAAGATTTGTATTATAATCTTCCTTCATATTAGGATTATAGTGCATCCATTTATTTTCTAAGTTGTTCAAAAAATTTCCCCATTCCATAGCTGCGTGTTGAAGCCAAGCATTTTTTTCCTCTTGAAAATATTCTAACATTTCTTTTTTCTTCTTCGAAAACCATTTTTCCCATAAAGCACTTTTATATGGTTCTAACGATTCCATTTTTTCTACCCTTGGTCTTAAAACAATCGATGGTATATCTTCAGGCTTGCTATAAGACCTACAAGGTGGCGGCTTTATTTTTTTTCCACAACATGACTAAACAAAATATTAAAATAAAATATATATTTTAAGTTAATTTACTTATTATATTGAATTAACAAAAATATAAATATATATAAATAAAATATTTCTCGTCTTACTCCACTACTGTAATTATGTGATGAACTCGAAGAAGCTAATTTAAATATGGCAACAGAAGCCGATGCAAAAAGAAATATTGCTTTCATCTTTATTAATATCTAAATTTTATTTTCTATTATTAAATTAACAAGATAATAAATCAAATTAAAAAATAATATATGTACTATACAACAATAAGTATAAAAATAAAAACAAAAAAAAAATAGAAAATAGTTTATAAAAAATATTTAAATTATTATTTTAAAAAAAATAATAAAATAAAAGTTTTAAAATTAACAAAAATTTAAGTAAAACAAAAAATTATAAATTATAAATTTATTAAGAAATTAATTTTTTATGGAAACGTTAAAACATTTTAGAGAAACGTCTAAATTTAATAACATATATATAATATATATATATTTTATTTTATATACTGTCAATTAAAATAATTTTTATTAGTATTTAAGGGTTTTTTGTTTAAAAATATTTAATTTTAAAACATAAATATGTAGGATTAATGAAAAACTTAAATTAAACATATATATATATAAAATATGGAGCGTTACAATAGGTAATCATCCTATTCGTTAAATTTTAACTGAATATATTATTAATTTTAGTTAAATTTTTTTTTAATATTTGTATTACTATATACTCCTCATTCAAATATTGTCATTATTTATTTTTTAACTATACGAAAATATAATTTTTGTATATTTTCATTATTATACTAAAATGTATTGATATACGAATGTTAAAAATTAAAATAGAAAAAAATATAATAATAATTAAAATATAGAACTTAATCTTTTATTAAGAATAAACATAAACAGTACTTATATAAAGGTTAATTATATATTGATAAAAAAAACAATTTTATATATAAAATGGATGATTAATATTTCCCTTAAGTAATTTTTTAATTATTTTTAAAGTTTTTTTTATTTAAACTTTTTTAATTTTATTTTTATTTGTTTGAAAATTGTTTTATTTCTATTATTACTTTTTTTCATATATTATTGTAATCTTAAATTTATTTTATTTAATTATGTTTTCTTTACTTTTACTCAATTTTAGTGTTATTTTTTTTGTTCTTTTTTAATTTTTTAAATTGTTATTTATATCTTTTTTTATATTATTTTTTATATCATCTTTTAAAATTTATTCTTATAATTTTGTATGTTATTTTTCTTAATTTAGATTTTGGCTTTTTATGTTATTTTTTCTATCACATTTATGTTATTTTTTTCGTTAATATTTTATGTAGTTTTTTTTATATTTTTTAATAATAAACGAAGTTTCATAAGAATAAATTTTCTAAACAATTGCCATATTTCCAGCTTTGCTTAATTAAAAGAAAACATAATTTTTATATTTTTACTATTTTCTTTTTTTCTTATTTAATAAATGTGTTATTAAAAAATAAGAAAAAATTTAATGAAATATTATTGAGGAAAATAATAATGTAGAAAAAATGTAATTTCTTGTTTTAAATAAAAAAAAATGTTAATGAATTTCAAAAAAAGAAAATGCTTTTATAATATCTTCATTTATTATTTTTTATAATTTTATTTTTATTAACTTAAATATTATTTGTCATATAAATAAATATATTAAAAATGAATGTATAGTTTTACAATTTTGAATTTATTATATAAAATTTTCATTTATTTTTTTGTAAGGCTTTATAAAGGATAATTTAAAAAAATAATAAGAATTTACTGATAAAATAAGCTGTAAATATTAAAAAAATAATTGTTTCTAAACTTTTTTATGAAGAAAATATTGCAATAAGGTAAAAAAATAAAAAAAAATATAAATCTATATAAAATTA
Organism: Plasmodium malariae; assembly: GCF_900090045.1. Lineage (NCBI taxonomy): Eukaryota > Apicomplexa > Aconoidasida > Haemosporida > Plasmodiidae > Plasmodium > Plasmodium malariae. The sequence goes on from NW_021638299.1 coordinate 162,927, forward strand.
ATTTGCATATGTGGAAGCGAATATTTTCTTAAAAACCTACATATCACATTGAAAATTGATTAGTAACATGTTATTATAATGACAGCAGAAGAAAATAATTTATAAAATATATTTTCTATACACAATAATAAAATAACACAAAAAGTATAAAAATTCTGTAAAATGGATTTGATATATGAAATTCCCATGAATTATAATATGGTTGTTCTCTTTAGTAATATTTCATAAATCACTAATTTTAATTGTTTTAGATCCTAGGAATTTATAAATAAAATAAAAGTTCAATTCTTCGTAAATGTTGTTCATTATAGAACATTTTCTATATGAGAATTGCCTCCTACAGGTACACTAAAAAATAATATAACATATTGATTTAAAGTGTCTTTTTCTTATTCCACTAAAGATAAAGACTCTTAAAAATAAGGTAAAAATCGAAATTTATAGTAATCATCATGTACTTTCATGTTTACGAGAGTCCTTCATAAAAAAGAAAGTAAAAAATGGGTTATTATATTTTGATATATGCATTTTGGCATAAGACAACAGAATAATATTATATGGGGAAAAGAATATTATAAATATTAAATACATATCATTTTCAATGTAGTAATAGTTGAGATAAAAATTATTTTATTGGGAAAATAAAGGTTGATGTATATTTGTTTTATATGTGGTAATATTTTTATTTTATTAACAGTTAACGTCTTAGAATGAATATGTGAAGGTAAGAGATATTTTATTATGAATGCTGAATTTATTATATGATATAAAATTTTTTATATTATTATGTATAATGATTTGCTATTATATCACATGTTTGATAGCATTTATTAATGTATAAAAATAATAATTAGATAGTGAATCATTTATAAATGTATTCAATAGAAAAATAATTGTTTATAAAGGATGCACATCATATAAAATTATTTTAGAATTATGTTAAACTTGTATAAGTTAAAATAAAATATAAAACTGGTAGTAAATATTACATTATTTATGAAACTTTGGTATTTTAATTTTTGGATTAGTTGCATAAATAAAGAAACGAATAACTGATATATCCATAATTTAAAAGTCATCACAAAATTTTACGAGTAATAAAATATTTGTTTCTTTCTATCCACAAATGTGAAAAAATAGTTGAACATAATGAGTATGCTGATATAGTTAGTATTAGTTCATACAAAAGAAATAATTGAATGTAAAATATATATATTAGGAAGTTTGGGTAAAATCTATGTATAATAAAAAAATGTGTGCTGAAAAAAGCTCATGTATTTTAAAAAAAGAGAGAGTTCATTTTTTTTCTTTTAGATAAACAAAAAAGGAGATATTTGGTTTAACATAAAAAAAAAAAAAAAACAAAGAGATAATTGATAAATTTACGTATTATATATTTATCTAATGAATTTTAATGAAACTCTAACTCTCACACAGTATTAATATTCATTTGATATCATAAATGTATTTACGTTGTTTTGGAGTGCATTACAAATTTGTTTAATATCTATCTTTAAATAATTGAAATATTTTTAAATTATTAATCGAAAGGATAATTACTTTTTCTTTTTTATTTAATTGAAGAGGACATTAACAAAATGTTATAAAATGTTCCAAATTGTACCTAGTCTTTTACAAATATATGCTTCTCATGTATTGAACATTTTGAAAAATTGTTTACTTTTTATTATTCAAGAATATTTATAGCATATAGAATTCAATATATATTAAAAGCTTGTGTTAAAAATACGAACTTGTATATATAAAAATAAATGTATCTTTGTAATACATTTTCAAAAATTGAGGGGTACTTCTTAGAATTAATTACATATATAGACATCAGAAGTATAATAAGTAAGTACTAAAATTATTATCATAAAAATTTTCACGCATTTAATGTATATGTAATCTGAGAAATTTTATCATTAGGTTTAATTTACTTATATCGTTACCTATAACAGTATCTTTCAAATGCCAGTAAAAGCGAAAATTTCTGTTGTATTATTACACCCTATTATGAACTATAATTTTAATGTGCCATTCCTTATTAAGAGAAGAAAATAATTTATCAGTAAAAATAATTATGTATGTATGTATTATAATTTTAATTAATATTTATTAAATACATGATGAACTATATATTTCTAAAATTCGAAAAATATAGTTAAAATAAAATAAAAAGTCTTAATTAATATGTTAAATTCAAACAATTCATATATGAAAAATAAAATTGTGCAATGATATTTTTTTAAAAAACTTAATTTCTAAGATCTTATGAATCTAACTATTACAAAAATAGTAGAGCACACAAGGAAAAATGTTACAGAGATAAAAATTACATTTAAAAATTCTAAATATGGTACTATAATAAGGAAAGATATGGAATAAATTTAATCTGTAAGTAGAGAGTTTCTACTGATAAAACATCAAGTGAATTATATTCACAACGAAAATATTAATTGCAGAAGTAAAAAGGCAAATACAGAAGTACATGGCATATTAAAGAGGAATAAATTTAGTATCTGTATTCTAAAATATGTACAACATTGAAAACAATTTGAGGATCATATATATATAAGTTACTATAATATTCTTAATACATGAATAACATATTTAGGGTTCCAATTTGAATTTTAAGGGTTAAATATATGATATCATAGTAATTAACATGAATATTTTAATATGAAGAGGATTTTTTGTGTAATTTCATTTAAAATAATGATAATTTAAAATTATGTATTTAAAAGTAAATAAGTATTAATTTTAGATTAAATTAAAATTACATAGTTTTCCAAGGTTCCTATTAAAAATTATATTCACATAATATTTATGATATTAAATTATGGTTATAATAACTATTGAATATAAAAAGACTAAAATTTTGAGCGTCATGGAAACGTATTTTCATATTAGAAGAAAAAGGGTAATTTTAAATTATTACAATTTTTTTTATTAAATAATTTTTGTATTTTTATACTTCAAAAAAAGCAAATATTATAAAGAAAATACTAAATTTTATTGAATATAGAAATGAAAAAATGTATATTAACAATGTACGTCGAAAATATATATGTGTGAAATGTTTATTTGAATTTATTTAGAATATGCATATAATGACTATGAAGGATAAAAAAATGTAAAAGATAATATATTGACATAGTGACACACAATTATAAATAATAAAGATTAAAATTCTTTAGTACAAACATAATTTTAGCTTTGAGTATACTTAAAATAATGCCCGTATTCAATATAAAATATATTTATATTGTTGTAATATATTTTTATCTAAAACAATGTATTTACTGAATACACTCGTTTTGAGTATTTTTAATTTTATATATTTTTTAAAATAATAATAAAATGATTTAAAAATTTTTATAGTAAATCTTAGAATCTTTAAGAATTTTAGGCATTTATTTTAGTTATACTAAGAAAGTATAAAAAAAAAAAACAAAATATATATAGTGATATAATAAGTAGGTTCAATAAAATATATTTTTTTATTTCCTTTTATATTTAATTTTCACGAAATCAAATCTAGAAGTCACATTCATATGTCTTTTACATTAATGAAAGTGAAATAATCTATTTTTATAATAGACCTGTGTTCTTTAAATTATATGAAGTTTCAATTTTTTTATTATATATTATTAATACACTTCTTTTTAAAGGAAAATTATAATATATATGGTAGTTAAGTATTTACCGAAAAAAATAAAATATAACTGTTATAGTACATTAACTACATAAAATCAGCTGAACAAGTTAATGAGATCTCTTAAAATATAATATTTCCAATTATACCTTTTTCCCCATATTGTGCATTGTAATAATGTATATGTAAATCTTAAATATTATTTTAAATTTACATTAAGAAGTAATAAATGTACATTAAAATTATGAAATTTTTATATTGCTTAATTTTATTATATTTTGTTATGTATTAATAATGACTGATGATGAAAAATGGTAAATCAAAAACTAAATTTTATATTTGTAAAGATCATCTTACAAATTTAGATATATTAATACAAGTGTTTGAACCTTAAAGAAGTAACATAAAGAGGAAAATTATATAACTTCTTTTTTTTTTTTAATAGAATCCTTGTATTAACTTTTTTAACATGGGTGTTGTAATACTTTACTAACAGCAGAAAACAATTACATATATAATAATTTTATCTGCTTTTTTGGCTCAAAATTTTAGATATTTAAAAAAAAATTATATATCAACCTAAGGAAGCTTATAATGCAACATGATCCAGTTAGCAAGGAAAATAATAATTCATTAGAATCTATTTCTATTATAAAAAGAGGAGCAATTAAGGAAGATAGTACAGGTGGAATATACAACAAATCCCCGTTCTTAAGAACGACCTTAAAATTTTTCTTTTTTATTAGCTTTTTTATTTTTATTCAAATGGTTATCTGAGGAAGCAAAAGATTTGAATATTTTGGCTAACAGTAATGTGTCAATTTTTTATAATAAATTGACCTTAATATGATTACGTAAATTTTGATATTGTGTAATTTATAATTTTCACTCTTATAATGTTTAATACCTTTCTTTATTCTGTTTGAGTTCTTTAAAATATACGCTTGTACACTAATCCTATTTCACTACAATTTATTATAATAATAGTTGTATAGGTTTTAAAGATAATATAAAATTTAGTTTAAATATTACTTCTAGAAATTCAACAGAGATATTATGTAAAAAAGAAAAAAAAAAACATTTTAAAATTAAAAAATTAATTATATGTTATAATAAATAAGGTTGTAATAATATTTTAATTTTACTACTCTATTATATAAAAACATACATGCTTTATTTTCAAATAGAAAATTACGTTTATTTAATATTTTTTAATCATTCTAGTTGGTTTGTTTTTTTTTCTATTTTATCATATTTAATGAAAATATTCATTTAGAAATTATACAAAAACATATTGACAATTTACTATTTATAGGTTTTTATGTATTAAAATTAATTAAAGAACATGAATAAAGAAATGGCATATTATATTATTTGTAAAAATCATTTTTTAAAAATGGAGAGGCTGAATACAATTGTATTTTTAACGCAATAAAAATAAAATTCTGTAATAATAATTTTAACATGAACATATAATGTAAATTAAAGTTTTAAATTATGTACAATAAAATTTTTATTATTTTCAAGCCATAAAATGATTATGAAAGGAATTATTTTAGGACTGAAATTCATAGCTATACTTTGATATTTCAATTATATTTCTTTATTACAAAGAAATGTATAAATTTAATATAGTAATAGTTACTACTAAACAATTCTTTACATTACTTACAGATCATATTTAGCAATAGATAATGTTAATTTTTTGTGTATACCAAATAATATGTATGAAATAATGATATAATATCTTAAATGTTTTAAAGATAAAAAAATAAAGGAAATAATCTTATTATGTGCATAAACTGAATGAAGTACTTTAGTATGTGATTATTTTATATGATAAAATAATTTTATTGTTTTTTCAAAATAAATAACATAATTATATTTGTTAATTGAGAAGTTGTATACTGTTAATATATACGTGCATATATACGGATATGAACGTTATATATATTCTTTCTATATAATTTCATTTGTGTAATTTTGAATATATTTTTTGTTTTTCCATTTATGTGTATAATTTACTTTTTTTTCCATAAAATTATGATTTTTTACTGTTTATATGCATATAATACTGTTTACAAGATTTTTATAAACATTTGAAAATTAATTATTGTTTTTTAAAGATTATGTTAAAGCAACAATATATCATAATTAACATATATCTAATTGTGTTTTAACTAAGAAAATTACTTATATTATAACCATTATTAAAGTGTAATAAGTTAATTGTTTTAAAAAATAGTAAACAATTTTATATATTTATACATTCCGTTTTTTGGAATACTGCGTTCTTATAAAAATAGCTAATTCACGCTATGTTACAACGTTTAAATGGTATCAAGGTTTTTTCTAGTACATTATGTAAAGAGAAGATTGAAATAATAATGCTTATTATAAATTTATTTCCTAATAATTTAAGAAAATATACTCAATTGATTATAGAATTCTAGAAAGCAAATAAAATGATACACAGGTATCACGTCACATATGTGCAATATGAATTGTTAAAATTAAAATAACGTTTTTATTGTATAAATGGCTGAAAGAAAAATTAATAAACATCTTACTATATAAATTTCGTTTTAGAATAAAAATACAATCATTCTGTGATATTACTATATAATGTGGCGCAAAAAGAAATAAAATATGTAAAAATATAAAATTAAAAGATATTATAAAATAATTTTTCGAAATTATTAATACATATATCAGAAATAAAATAATATTCATAAATTTATTTTTATGGTGTAATATATTTTATATATAAATTAATTCATTGTGATTTTATTATAATTTACAGATATATTTTTCGATGTAAAAAATACAAAAATGAATATTCCTTTTTATTAATTTTTCTGTTTTAAAAATGTTATTTTTTTCATGTTACAGGAAATTTCAAGACGAATAATTCTCTGACATATTAATTTAGGGTAATATACATATATATTAATATTAACAAAATTACAAAAAATACATAGATTATTCCTATTATAATACAGAATAATTTATCATTTAATATTTCTAATAAGTACTAAGTCGAAAATGATAAGGAATTATGTATAATTTTATAAATATAAAGAGAACTAAATAAAATAACTGATATTCCTAATAATTTAACTTCGCGCGGGAATTATTATTTCTAGGTTAAATTAATGATTATATTTATATAAAAAGATAAATATCAAAAGGATTCTATTTTAAATAGGTATATAGGATTATTAGGTAAATGGTTCAATGGAAAATAAAGTTTATAATTATGTAACATAAATGAAATTTCTATATTGAATATTGTTAATAGTGTTGTATGGTATGTTTATAAATAATTAATTTGTAAATCTATAATTTATCTTATTATGATTAACTTTAAGTGGACCATATACTCCTAATATCTATTTAATATGTTCAATATAAAAAAGGCTTATTTAATATTTTAATTATAATACTAGTACAATTCATTATTAAAGGTAAAATAAAGAGTCATTTTTACAAATAAATATTTATGTAGTTCTAATAATTATTAAAATGAAACACTTGACTTTTTTAAGGATTATATGAAGATCTGCTTCCCATATATATATATTATCTGTTTGCATATATTTTGGGTAATTTGATTAACTTATATTGAAAAAGTAAAGCAGATATAGGAGGTAAAGAATGAGTACAGTTCATATTTATTTCAGAATAATTAATTCATTATTTATTTATTATATTTATATTTAATTAAAATAAAAAGTTCTTTTTTTAGCTAAAACATATTTGTATTTATATAATTCATTTTTTTTTGTTTACTTTCGTTGGAGAAAAATTACAAGGATTTCCCTTATATGAAGGCTTTAATAAATTGAATTGTTAAGAAAACAAATATGATTTTAACTTTTGCAGTAATACTTTAGAAACAAGCAAAGAAAAGATTAAAAATATTTGTAAAAGGGCATCAATATACTTAAAATTATATAGTGAACATAATAAAGCAAAACGCACATGCCGTTGTTATTATTTGCAGCAATAATTATATATTAGGGTATGTAAAAATTAAAAAACAAGAAAGAACATAAAGAGTGAAAATGATATTATTAATAAACGTTTCGATAAAGTATAAGATGGTCATTTAATTAATTTAAGGTGGGCAGAATTTTTATGCCATATAGATTTTATAATAAAAGAATTGAAAGAAAAGAAACTATAGCACGAATATTTTAAAAAGTTCAGTTGTATTTAAAGTGAAATTAAAACTGTTATTACTAAAAATAAGGTATAAAATTTTCGACATTTTAATTTATAAATTATATAAGAAATGTGTATGCCGATGCTATGCTTATTATATTAATAATACATATGACAATAGTTGTAAATATTTTTTTAAATGAAATGTATAACCTATTAATATGTTCAAAATAAAGAGTTTTCCCTTTAACTAAATATATACTATGTTTATTAAGGTAATCAAAACAATCCCCCCCCTATTATGTTGTTATATATATTACAGAAATTAAAAGAAAAATATGTTGAACTTCAGGAATGGTTAATAAATATTATCGTATCGTTTAAGAAACATGTAACATATTAAGATATATTAATTAACTATGATAGGAAACATCTAATGTATAATAAATTTTTTAAAGCATAAATAAGAATGAACGAATATTGTAGAAATAGTTGTATATCGAATAATAAATATACAGTGATTATATTTAGAAATTATACACAGTATAAACTATTAAATGCAAATAAATTTAATCCTAGCCATCTAAAATAAGTAATCCATTATAATAAGATAAAATGTTAAAATGTAATTTAGGAAAAATTTATAAAATTTATAACAATATAAATATCTTAACATTAGTTGATATTCATTATGGTATCATTAGTTAATTCTGAACAATACAATGAATGACAATGATAAACAACTTTTGGGGGACGAATGCTAAGACTTCTATTTAAAGAAAATATACAACATATAAATAAATAAAATAAATGAACATTAAAACATACCTTTTAAAAAAATATGTAATATTATTATATTTTTTACTCATGTTATAATTAAATATTTATTATATTATTTTTTTCTTTATTATATCTTTATTAAGAAGAAATGAATTTATAAATATTTATACTATACATGTTTTCAATAATAAAAAAGGGAAAATAATATATATTTATATAGCGAACGAAGGCATAATATATACATCAATATACCAGAGGAGCAAAATAAAATCTGTATACATATAACTTATTTCTTTTTTCTTAAGCATAATTAATAAAAAGAAATATCCTTTCAATATATATATATATATATAGAGAGAGAGAGAGACAGACAGAGAGACAGAGAAATAGATAGTGTTATAATAATTTTTTCTTATATTTATGTGTTTTATTTTTATTAAACTTGATAATCTCCTTACGGTCAAGTTACAATATTTTATACATACCCAATTTTAAAGTGCGCTATTGAAAAGATATTTATCCAAAACCCTAAGAAAATATGATTGAACATTTTTTTAATTTATTTTTATAATAAATTATATTTTACTTATGTTGCTATTAGAAAGCAGAGCCTATAAAATACTAAAGTGCACATAAATTGTATAACACACTAATGTAACTTTTCATCATTATTTTAGTATTTATGAAAACTTCAATAAATACTGTACATATATTTTCTGAATATAATATATAATTACCATATAATTTTAATTCTTTTCATTTGTATTTTATATAATATTTTCACTCTAATGGAAATATATAAATATATTCATTGTTCTTTTTAGGATAATTAAACTTAATTAGTTTTTCTTAAAAGTTTTTATTAAAAAGAATACGAGATACTGTTTTATTTATACATATATTTATTGATGAATAAGGAAGATCAAAATACAGGAAGTGAAGTATACAATAAAAGATATATTACTTACTTATATATTAAAAATTATATTAAAATACTTAAGGCATTATTACTCTATATATGAAATCTAAAAATTAGTGGAATTATAATAAAACTAAATTTTTTAGGAGAATTTTTTTTTATTATATTGAAAGCTATTTATTTTTGATTTTTAATTTGTATTTTTTTGTAATATTCCTCTTTGTTTATTTTTACATTTTGTAATATGCATATTGTTAGTTATTATTATGAAGATAGGTGTTGCTGTATTTTCTACAATACGATATAATATATAGTTAGTATGGAATAATTTTAAATATATTCTCATAACATATTAAATAAAAAAGGATATATTAAAATTTTATTAGATAAGGATGATTAGGCATATAATAAAATTTAAAAGTACTTATTTGTAAATATATCATTAAGAATTTCGATATTTAATTATATACATTTAATGGGATATTTATTATTAAAGAATATGTTATTGTAATTACTAAATATTTAAATATATAAAATGCAGTTGTGCTGTATTATATTAGATCTTTTTAATTATATACTATTAAAATGTTTCATCATTGAAGTTATTTAGTTCTTAATTAAAAATATTAATGTAAAAAAATGTTACAAATATAATTTATTCTATAAGATAAATTAGGTGTTATCTTTCATTAAGAATTATATTAATTGATATAAATACTAATAAAAAAAGTACAAAAAAGGAATAAATCCTATATATATTTTCATTATTTAAGCATTGATACATATTTTTGTATAGTTTTAACTACTTCATGTAGTGTATGTAATGTAAAATTAAAAGGAAATAATAAATATGAAGGAAGAATAAATATAATTTATGCATATTTTCATTTGCAATCTAACAATAATTTATTCCTCATTTAAATGTTATTTTTTGCATAAAACATCAAAAAAAAATTCATTTTTTATAAAAATTATACAAGTCGTTATATTATTGATTTTATATATGCAATATACAGGATGAAACTTTAAAAAAATTATTTTCAAATGTGAAATATAGTGAATTTTGATCTAAGGGCATTGAGGTAGATCATAATTTCAAATGTAATATATTTAAGTAATTAAAAAGCATATGCAAAATTAAATATAATAACATTTATAAACAAGTTGCAATAAATTCAAAAAAATTTGCTAGAAAGGGATAAATTACGAGGCTATATTGGGAGTTTTTCACATTATAAATATAGTGTATATGAAGAAATAGGAATAGGGCTTAAAAGCGATTCACTAGATAATGATGTTTAAGCAAAAGTTAATGAATTTCTTAATCTACAATCTTCACTTACCACAGCACACAGGATATATAGCTTTAATTGTGATTTATTCGTAATAATTCAAGCTAAATGAATGATAAATATGAAGATAAATATTTCATTATTATTTTTCAAATTATAAGAGTATTATGAATAGAGATATTTTTAATAATGTTGGGATTTCTATACATAAAAAATGTATCAGTTATATAAGTAATATAATTTAAAACAGAAAGAAGTGTTGTAAGGCATAAATATTTGTATGTTTCTATTATATTTTAAACTGTGATGATGAGTTCAATCGAGCTCTTATATGCATTTGTCCCAAATGATGCGAGTTGCAATAAAATAGAATGTTTTAATTCAACTAAAACTGTTGAAGAAAAATTAGATTTCATTGATTTTGATCAAGATTTTTTGGAGACATTACTTTTTACTAAATTTCATATTAAGAATAGTATCGAAGAATTACCACTTTGATCGCAGCATACGTCTTAAGAAGAAATATGACTATAGTTAAAACAACGGACATCAATGGTATGGTAATAGATCTTTAATGGAAAGTCTAAAGACTATATCCATTATAAACGGAGAAGTAGTTTGCAAGCATTAAGAAATTAGGAATAATATGAATTTTATTAGTTCAGAAACAAAAAATAGCTCTTCACCTCCAAAATAAGACTCATATGATCTTAGATGGAAATTAGGCAAATATGGAAAACTGAGTTTTCCTACTGAGAAACCAGAGTCAGATATATCTGGTTCTTGAAAATATATGGAAGAATTGGTAAAATAAGGCATTTCTATAATTATAACGAATTCTGAGGTTTACCGATTAAAAGAGAAAGGGGTTTTACATCCTCGAGAAAAAAAAAGAGTTTTAAAAAAAAAGAAAATTCCAATGAGTGAAACAGACTTCAAAAGAATTAGAAAGATCAGTATGTGCAAAAGTTGTAAAGAATAAACAAGTGCTAATTACTAATATTAAAATTTCATGTGGAAAACACTTCCTAGATAAGGTGACGTATCTAATATATTAAAGAATACTTTTGTTCGTATTTTTATTGCAATATTTTTGGTAATAGGAATAATTTTTGTTTTTTTCCATTATTTTAATGTAGATAAAAAATTCATTTTGTACGATGAATATATTAGAATTTGCCATTTTTGGTGTATTTTTCTTAAAATATCATAATTGTAAAAAATTCATATTATATATATTTTATGTCATTAACATGTTTATTAGTTTACCCCCTTTCGATCCAGTATATGTTAAATTAAAAATGGAAGAAAATGTATAAATTTAATTACTTATAATTAAGTACATAAGAATTATTAGGGATTCACTCCAAGACCTAATTGTTTAAATTTGGACAAGAGGTCATATAAGTATACAAAGTAGTATGAGCTACATTTATCTAAGATTTTATAGAATATCTACTGATGTATATCCAAGATATTAGGAAGCATACAAAATAGAGTTAATTAAACATTTCTATTCAATAGGAATGATGCACCGAAAACAAATATATAATTGATTTAATTAAAATATGTATACTTTTTTTTTGAATATTTTATGTTTATTTGAATATATATATATATATATATATATATATATATATATATATATTTTTTGTTTTTTTTTAATTTCTGAGTAATTTTTTTATTTTAATTTTTCTTTTAGTACTTTTTTTTTTTTTACTTAAAAACTATTTTTTTTAAATAAATTCAATTAAAACGTACAGGATTACTTGGTCTTATATGTATAAAAATAAATATTGTTTTGATATTTGATCATAGTTTAAGATTTTAATAACCTATATATAGTAAAAATAGTTTGATAAAATATTTTTTTTATTTTATATATATTAAATAAATTGTTTATTAACTTCATTTTATGCTTTGTTAGAGTTTCAAATATAATAGATATATTTTAGTTATACTTAATACATAAATAAATATATAGTTACGAATTTATTTTATTTATTTAGAACAAATAATTTAGCATATAATTTGAGAGAACCACACACTTATCCATATTATATTTTGATGTAAAACATAAAAAATTACAGGTTAACCGTTTTTTAAAAAAATATATAAATATCAAATTACCTTTAAAAAAAATAATATGATCCATGAGAAAATGTTTGGGTTTCCAATGATACATTTATATGTGTATTTTATCTTTTTTTAAAGAAAATAATATTGTATTTAGGGAATTTTGTTTTTAAATGTATAAAGTTTATTATTGTTCTAAAAGTATTATGACATAATATAAAATATTAAATTTCTACTTAATTCAGTTTTCATATTAGAGTAATTACTGGAATATATTTTTTATATATAATATATTAATTTATAGGGTAATAAATTGTAATTGAAAAAATCACATTTAATTAAAAAATGTAAATTATTAATAGATTTAATACATTTAATTGTATACAAATAAGTCAACGGTAAAAAATAAATATGACACATGAGTATTAAACACAGCATCGTTACAAAATTGTATTTTACTTTTTTTCGTTGACATAACTATAAACACAATTTTTACTTGCATTATAATTTATTATATAAATATATTTATATATTCAATATTTCATATAAAAATGAAAAAAATATAAAATAACTATATTTTTAAAGAAAAAATATGTAAGAAATAAAAAAAAAAAACACTTGAGAAAAACTGCTATTTACTAGAGTGCTTGAGTATATGCTATAATTAACATATTAACTTCACGTAAGATGTAGAACATACCATTTCTTGTAATTTATTTTGTAAAAAAAGTTGTGTATTTCATTCTTCATGGACTCTTATATATTAAAGTTTTTTCCTCTAAAAAATTTTGCTTAACTGTTTAAATTATATATTGAAGAAAAGATGAAATCATTTAAAATATACAAAATGAATGTTATGCATAATATTGAAATATGTTCACAAAATCCAAAGGAATGAATATATAATGTCAATTTTTAAAATTAAGATTTAGTATTTCAAAAAAATTATTTTAAATGTAATAATTACTTTTTCTTTAAATGTTAACATATGGAAATAAACTTAAGTGATATTTTTTTTTTTTTAACATTAATAATATTAATTTGATTACAATAGATTTAAATTATTATGCGCTCTACTAAAAATATACAATGAATAAAATTAATAGGTTATAACATAATTTTAATATTATAAGAACTTTTTATATAATATGAAGACGATAATTGTTTATATTTCATCTTAAAATTATATATCCAAGAGTATGTATTAATATAAAGTAGTATAATGTGAGACATTTTCTAAATTATTCCATATTAAAAGTTATTAAATATTTTATATTCTTAAAATTTTTTTATAATCCTTTTATATATGTCATATATATATCCTTTTTGTTTGCTTTCATTTTTAATAATATATAGCTAAAATTATTTCTAAAATAATTTGATTGCATACATTACTTTTACACTCAATTAATTTTTACCTTATATTTTATAATTATATAATTATTTTTCTCTTTGCATATTTTTATACATTTTTAAAAGGAATAAGTAAAATGTGGAAACTAAGAAATTATGAATATTCTATTAATAATAAATCATATTCGGGTACAGATATTAATTAATGTATTGTAAAATTCTTGTAAAAAAATATAATTTTCAGTATTATATTACTTTTGAAAATATTACGTAATATCAGAGATTTTATGGTAAGCATAAATTTTATTTTATTAATACATAATTGCTCATTAGAGTGAATGTATTTTTTTTTAGATAGCTACTAGTGCATATTGTATTTAATGAAAAATATGTTTTATAAATTCATATACATTTTCTATTGTTTTTCCTACAACAATAATTAATTTATCTGATCATAAAAGGAAACTATAAAAGTAATGTGTATAAAATTAGGATCAATATTTGGAAATAATGGAATCGTTCATAATTAGTTTCTGAATATTTATTAGTATATATTTTCTATATTTTAAATTTTATTTTAAATAAATAATATATATTTATCATTGACTGAATAATTTTTATTTTTTTTTTATCTTATCTGATTTTATTTTAGTTGCAATTATTTTATATTATTATTATTTTTTTTATAAAATAACTCTATATAGAAATTGCACTTCATTAATTTTTATGTTATTCTTAGTTCGAAAATTTTAATATGAGTTATATTTATATAAATTTAATTTATTACCTTTAAATTAAAATAAAAAATTCAAAAATACTATAAAAAGTTTATATTATTATTTAGAGGATTTAAAATATTGTTAATATTTTTATCAGTCTCTATATAATACTATTAAAAAACTGTACAGTGAAAGAAAATTTTAAGTCACTTACTTTTATTAAAATACTTGTATTTTTTTTTTTTAATTTGGATATATCATCATAACAAAAATGTAATATTATAATAAAGTTTCTTATATTTTTTGGAGTAGTTAACTTTTTATTTATAAACATTACATTTTCTTATTATAGAAATATTATATACTTATAAATATTGAATATTTACATTTTTTTTAGTATATCTATTGTAAATGTATGGATGAGAAGAAAAAACTAGATGGATATTCAGGTTTAACAACTAATGGACTACTATCAGAGAGTTCATTGGATATAATATCGTCTGGATATACATTTGGATACGAGGGTGATACTGAATTAATAAATAAAAAAAGAAATATATATAAGAATGTCATAGTCCCTAAATCACAAAAAAAAATAATAAAAGAAATTGTATTAAAGGAAGAAGAAAGGAATAAATTATCTATGAAAAAACAATATTCTACACTCAATAGAATAGATTCATTTTTTGAAAAAAATATATTCAATAAATTATATTCTATAGATAAAATTATGTATAACATGGAAATTAATGAAGAAAATGCACGAAAAATGGTAAATAAAAAGGTAGGATTATAAATTGTTCCAACATTTTCAATATTTTTGGCAGGATTCGTAGTTTTAACAATAAATACCATGTATAAAGTAGTACGAAAATATTTAGTAGAATCATTGTCTGAGTTACCAAAAGAAATATTATACTTTTTTTCAGGATTTTTAATATTATTCAGTGCGTTAATAATATTGGGTATTATTTATACTTTGATAAAACGTGAAAGATATAAAAGAATAAAGGTAAATAATCCTAAAATATGTTATAGTATTGTTAATTCCTTTGACAATAGAAATATTTAATATGGTATAAGAAAATATGTAGTATTCTTAGAAATAAAATATACATAAGAAATATGAGTGTGTTTACTTAAATTTAATAATACCACATACACTTACATAACTATTTTGATATAAAATATAAAATCATGTATTCTTAATTATTAGTGCTTGTAAATGTTTTATTTTTTAAATTACTATTTTAATTAATCATTAAAACTTAATATTAATACATAAAATATATATATATATATTAGAATATATGTATACGAAATATATGAAGTTCTATAATATTCATATATGAAAGAGTATTTAGTATATTTTCGTTAAATTAATAAGAAATTCTATGTTTTCAACAATATAAAATGGATGTAGAACTTTTTTATTTCTTGTACATTTTTATATTCTTAATGATTATTTCGTAATTTTAACAAAAATAAATGTAGTATCTATTCTAAATTAATTGTAAATACCTTTATCTGTATATTATAAAATGTATAGACTGATTTTTTTGAGATGTTTTAGAAAAAGTACATTTAGTTAATTTTTACTATAGATAATAATAGTATAAATGTATTATAATAAGTATTTACTACGAAAACATTTTAAATATATGTTTAAATTAATGAATATTTTATGTCCGAAAATGTAAATATGAAATAAAATAATATTCTTTTTAGGAATGAATTAATTATAGATGAAATATAATTTTGAAAATTTTAATTTATTGTATCTAAGAACGATCTATATATACTGCTTATGCAAAACATACTTTTAATTCATTTTCATAATAACTAAAGAAATAAACATTATAATAAAATATTATAAATATAAATTCTATATTAATTTTTATTTTTTATTTAATATTAAATATTTTAATACCTATTAGAATCCTTAATATTATGTAATACATAATTATAGGAAACAATTATGTCATTATATATATGTATTTATACTGGAAATAAATATAAATAAAAATTAATGGTTATAATTGAAACAGTTATAATATTCATAGCATATATTTAAAAATAAATAATATAGATGTTTAACATTCATTCATATATTTATCTTTAATGGGTCATAATGTGTATAATTATAGAAAATTTATTGTAACATTTTTTTTTTGTAATTCTTGCTTTATATTTTTAAGTAAATATACTATAATTTATAAGATAAAATAATTATATGAAAACAAATGTATACTTTTTTTTAATTACATTTAAACTACATATTTTATAAATGTTCCTTAAATATATTTTAGGGAAATAATAAAAATTCCTTGTGTAAATTTATAATTGGTAAATGTAGTATTACATGTACAAAGGAATATTATATATTTTACTAGCATATCTATGTATAAATTAAAATTAGTACTAAATTACGGAAATTTTGAAGAATAATTTAAATTTGTTTGAGTAATTATTTACTAATAATATTCAACACTTCTAAGATGAAAATTGTGCAATTGAGTGTCCTTATATAATGTCATACTATTTTTTTATATATTTTGCTTAGCCAAGAGAGGATTATTGAATATATAATTTATTAGTTTTATCAAAATATTCTTATATAACTGAATAATAATTTCATTAATATAGTAATATTTATAACTGGAATTAGTATGCATGCGTTAGAATTTAGATTTAAGAATATTTAATTTCTATTTATATTATAATGAGAATTCAATGCATATAAATAATATTCATAATGCACTTACTTTTTATTTACAGTGGTGCATTAAATAATATACAGAAATTATGTGATAGTTTAATTAATTCTTCAATTTTGTACTTTAGTATTTTTCATAATTTTAATAAAATATAATACTTGAAAATCTAAAGAAAATAAAGATTATATATAAATAAAAAAAAAAAGTGTAATACTAATAAATGAAAAGATAACATATATATTAGTACATTAATAAAAAGTTAAAAGAACTTATATATTAAATCTATATAATTAAATTAACGTATTATTGGAAAATAGAACAGTCTAAATAGTTTATATTTTAATATGTAACTTGGTGAATATTATTTGAACAAATATGTTTTGAGTAAGAAATTACATGTAATTAATGCATAATATATTAATACAGGTCGATAATATTATATACATAAAATATAAATTAACATTTATAAAAATGGAATAATAACTTATTTTACAAACAGCATAAATCTGTATTTTTACTATTTAAAAGTTATTTATAGATATAATATGTTTATATGTGGAATACTGAATAAGGTATCAGAATAATTTTATGTATACAGGGGAATATTATGTTGTATATGAAATATGTTAGCATTAATACTTATAAAATATATATTATTATATGCATATTTAAATGGAAATAAACACTCATTACATATATGGAAGAATTATATAATACAACATAATATAATTTATAAATAATATCTTAATAAATGTTGTATTTCATAATTTTAAAAATTTTATAGTAAGCTATTAAATTTTTTGAAGAATAAAATTAAATTATCCTAATATTATTATTATTTGTGCCTTGTGTCATATAATTGCATGTAAACATATATGAAGAATCAATTATACGAATGCCTTCTGAATATAATTGATAAAATGGAAAAATATACAAACAGTAAAGAGACACATATATCTAAAAATAAAATCGTTATGATTAAAGTACGCATATAGTGTATACGAATGTTCAATTGATATATTAATTAGATTATATAATTTTGCATGAATAAATTACTATATTGATTACTAATAGTACAAGTAAAATAAATAATATACTGTAATTGTGATATTAAAGTATTACTAATTAATAAAATAATTAAGTAATAAAATTTTTACAGAACATATAATATGTATTTTCTTTATTTTAAAAAAAATATTGTTGTGCAAAAATTTATTACTACGTACTATTATAATATTGATCATGTAGAAAATTAAAATAGTAAAATGATAATTTAAATGAGTACTGATAATATACTAGTGGGATTATTAAGTTATATTTATAGGTATATAAAAAAAAGTTAAAAGATTGATATGAATATAAAAAGTCACAAATCTACTTACGATATATATTAATATCATATAAAATGTTAAATACATAATAAATAAAAAAATAGTTCATAGATGGATCCTTTATTTTATGAAAAAGTGAAAAACTTAGAAGTTGGTAATTAAAAATAGACATTTATAATATCAACAAATATTAGAGATTTCAAGGAATAGTAAATAAGAATATATCTAAATGAGACATTAGTTCCATATATAAAATAATGGAATACAAATATAGTAATTCTGATTTTCTGTTATTATTTTATTTAATTAAAAAATTGTTTTGAAAATGATAATTTTCTTTATTTTTTTTAATTTATAATTTTTTTTTTTTTTGGAAAAAACATGAAATCTGTTTATAAGCTTAGAATAAATTTTTTTACATATAATAATTTTATAATTGTTAGTTACTGTGTTATAATAAAGACAACAAAAAATTTTAAGGTATGTAATATATCTGCAACTAATGACATTTTTCATATAAGAGCATATGTTTGTTTAAGTTTCATTTATGTTTGATTTTATTTTTTTAAATGTATACCTTGTATAGTATATGTCTTTAAAGTAATAAAAAGAAAATAATAAATTAATTATATAAACTTCATAAGAAAAATTAATGCATAATTTTAATAATACTTATTGTTGTTCTATGACATTTTCTAATGAATAATATTGTATATGTTTTTTATTTTTAAATTTATTTCAATCCAAATATCCATGGTATTATTGCTAATATATAAAATGAATTTTGGAAAATTTTAATTTGGAAAATTTTTTTTTGTATTAGTAAATATAAATATTAATTTATATAAATAATATATTAAAAAGTAGTGCAATTACAAAATTTTTATTTAGTAATTATAAAAAGTATTTAATGATATACGAGATTTATGTTATTGTAAATTTTAGGATACATAAGAATATATATTAATATTGATAATCTTTTCAAAATATGGAAAATTTCATTAAAAAATAAATAAAGCACAATACTAATTTTGAAGTGTTAATCGTGTTTTATGTATAAATTCTTTTTAGTTTTTACAAAATATCTAATAATTTTTATGATGAAAAGTTTTTTTATTAAATAAAAAATTTCTCATTTATTTTTATAATTAAAAAGAGCTAATTATAAGAAAAAAATTTTGCATAAAATCGAATGTAATTATTAGAACTACTTATAGGTAAAGTTAATTGAACTTAATAGTTAATGTCTTAATACATGATGAAATATGTACTATGTGCGTTTTATACTTTCCATATTTTAAATAAACGGAATATTATGTAATATTGCTATATAATTTTTTTTTTTTGGTTTTAAATAATTAATAATATATTATTTATGTTATTACGAAATAATTTTATACATTTTTAATATTTATGAATAAATTCAAATTAAATTATTTTTATTAAAATTATGTATTTATTATTAAATTTAAAATGAAAAGTTTATAATATATTTTAATAGTTATTTTTCTTTGTCTATGTTATAAAAAACATTATATATATATATTTATATATACATTTTATGAGATCTCTACAAAAAAAAGATAAAAAAAATAATAAGAAAAATAAATAAATATTTATAGTATTCTTTTATAATATGTATATTATATTATTTTTAATTGCTATCTAACTGAATATATTACAATTTTAAGGATATAAAACAGGGAACAACAAATGAAGTCATTTTTTATTATTAATACTACTGCTTTTATCGTTTTAATTTGGATATATTATTTTTACATTGACATGATATGAGAATATTATTTAAATAATTTTTTATTTTTTGTTATTTCCACTTTTTATTTTTATTAATAGATATTTTAGAATGACATTATTCATTTTTTAAAACAATGAATACTTAATTTTTTTTTTAGAATACATTTAGTAAATTCACAGAGAGGATACAAATTTGATAGAACATTTGATGTAAAACGTTATGGATTACTGGCTAAATATGAGAAAGAAAATGTTTTGAATATTTTAAGGATTACAGAAATTATATCTTATAGTGGAATTAAATAAGGTAAAGTTATATATAACAATGGAAAGTAAAGCTTTAGAAAAAATAAATAATAAAATAATAGTTCACTATACAAGAAGGAATTCAGTAAGCAATACAAGGAACATAAATATCTAGTATTTGAAGAAAAAAAATTCTCATTTTTAAAGAATGCTATTTAATCATCTTGATTATGTAGATTTTATTAAAAAAAATTCTTTGATAAATGATAAGACAAAAAAAAAGACAATTCATAAAAGGCATAGATTACAAATAATTTTATCTAGTATATTAGTATCATGAGGATCATTATTAATAATAGATAATTTTTTTTACATTATTTTAGAAAAGTTTGATGCTAGAGCAATATCTTATTGAGTATTATTAAGTGTATCATTTATCCTATATATGTTAAGGATTTGTTTTACGTTCATAAAAATTAAAAAACATACAATAATTATAAAGAGAAAATGAAAAAAGGAAAAATAAGGAACATGTTTCATTCTATAGTGTAGTCGTTAATGGTAAGTAAAAACTAACATATTTATAAATATACATAATAAACATAAACATAATTGCTTAATTATTATAAATGTACTTACATATACATTGTTTTTTTTATAAACAACATTAAAAAATAATATTTTTATTTTTTGTGAATTGAATATTTTAATGTTCTGAATTTGTATATAATGCAATATTTTAGCTTAACACAATACCATTGTTAATATGTAAATTTCTGTATTAAATTATAATTTCATGAAATATGTATGAGCATATGCATTGATATTGATTTTTAAAAGCATAATTCATATAATTTCATTAGTATGATATATTAAATTATATAAGTAAAAAATGGTATTAGTTTTACGAAAGTGTAGACTTAAATGATTATTTTTTTTACGTACATGTAAAAAGTTATCATTTGTTTTAAATTACAAATAAAGATGTCTTTTTTTTTTTTGTACTTAATGAAACTAAATGAATACAATTTTTTTCTTTTACATGTATTAAATTATATTTCATTTTTTACTTAAAAATATATTAAATGTTTATTTTACGAAATAAGTGTTATCAGATATAAGCAAAAAATCATATGTATTGTAACAGTCCATTTAACAGGATTAAATTTTTTTTTTTTATTGTATATATATAAAATTATAAATATACAACAAAATAATATCATTTTTTAACATAGATAATTGATATTTGTTTAACAAGTTGTGCACTATGAAACTTTATAATAAATTGAAGAGCAAAATCCAATTATTTTATTTTTATTGTTCCTAATTGTAGTGTTAGTTATAATTTGCATAAATTACTTTAATGTATATTATATTGTAAATATATAAATATGTTTTATATAGTTTTTATTTTTTGTATCATTAAAAATTTAAATTTGTGAATTAGGTTTAATGAGATATGAATAGATAATATATTTGTTAATTTAGAGTGGAATACTTAACATTCAAATCTCTATCAGATAAATATAAAATATTTATATTTATATGTAGAATTGGAATATATATGATAACTCGTGTTTGTTAGTGAAAACAAACATAAAAGTTATTTTGTTTAATTATATCTATATTTTCTAAAGCATTATAATCATTGTGTTGAAGTAATGTAATATTGGTCTATGTTTATTTCTTTAATATTTTAACATAATAATATTTCTTATCTTTATTATTATTTAGAGAATGTATAGGGATAACATATAATTATAGTTTTCAGATTATCAGTTATATACAGTTGTTTATAAAAATTTTCTAGAATTATATGATTAGTCTAATATATTTCATTGAATGTTTACATTATACACATTGGGGTTTAATGAGCACAAAGTATTTTTCCACTTGTATTTTGTTTTCACATTAATTTATATTATTTATCACTTCCATAATTGAATATTTACGAAACAAGATATATATTAAACGATTTTAAAAAATAGTTATTTATTAGGTATATATAAACTTCATAGTTTAAATATATTTTTTCATTGATGTAAATATTTTTAATTTATTTTGACTTAAATATTTCACAGCATATTATATTATTTCCTCACAATTTTCTTGAAGTTATTTTCATAATTAAATAATAATTACATTATATATACTGAATTTTTGATATATACAGCGTGACACAAATACTGAATTAGAAACAACAAAATCCTTATTTCACTAATAATATATGTTACACATTTTGTTTTTTATGTAGTATCGTCAACTTTTTTTTGTATATATTTTTGGATAACATTATTTTATTATACTATTCCAGTAAAAATGATGTGCGTACTTAATATGTACTAAACATCATAATATTTAATTCTAATTATGAACATTATTTAGGGGATATTATAAAATCAATTATTTAAAAATTCGTTTAAAATTATACTGAATCATTTTTATAAATTGAACATTTATTATTAATATTAAATTAAAAATGTAAATGATTAACGCATTTTTTAAGGTTCCATTTCGTTATGTGTATTCACTTCTTTATTATAATATAAAATCTGAAACCTAAGTACAGTATTTTAAGCATAAATCCTAAATAATATATCCAGAAAATGTACTAACTTCAGTAATTAAATAGAGAAAAAAAATTTAAATGTTTCAATATTTATTCTTAGATATAAC
Source organism: Plasmodium malariae (assembly GCF_900090045.1). Classification (NCBI taxonomy): domain Eukaryota; phylum Apicomplexa; class Aconoidasida; order Haemosporida; family Plasmodiidae; genus Plasmodium; species Plasmodium malariae. The sequence goes on from NW_021638299.1 coordinate 186,616, forward strand.
AACTGTTTGTTTTATCTCTATTTTCTTTCTAATATATAACCTTTTATTCGTCGGGTTTTATATTTCATTGTTAATTATTTACTATTTTCTTAGCAAAAGAATAATTCCATTAATTAAAAAAAAAATATTTATCCATTTTTCTTTTTTTCTCTACGTTCAAAATATTTAATTAAAAACAACTTTTATAAATTATCTATCATTTTTTTTTTATTTCTTTACTTCTATGTGAATCCCTTCTCTACTTATCGGTTAGTTTTTCTATATGAATACATAAAAGTTATCATTACGTGCCATTCCAATAACACATCAACTTTTGCACCTTTTATATTTGTAATATATGATATACGTTTTAGTCAATTCATGATATATATGATTTTCCCACAAATCTATTTCTTTATACATTAAATTATGTACTAATTTATTTTGCAGTTATATGCAATATTATGGTACAATATATATCGGAAATAGGGGTGAAAAGGGGAAAATATGTATATTATATTTTTTGTTATTAAAAAAGTAAAGAAAAGAAAAGAAAATATATTTGTTTGAGAGAAGGTAATACAATGAAATATATTTTTAAAAGAATATAGAGAAGGAATAAACAAAAACAAAAAAAATAAAATTGCAGATAATATATTAAGTGCTATTGTAGAACGAAGAAAAGAAAAAATTCATTTGATAATCACCATCCAAATGAATAAATAATAAAATAAATATAAAAAAACACTAGAATATATTTAGAAATTTAAATTTATTATTATATTAACGATTACATATATCGTGCGTTATCCGTTAATTTTATATTAAGTAAAATAATACAAAAATATGTACATCTATTATTGCATAAAATTATTAAATGGGGTAATAAATATTATGATTAAAAACGACTATTAATGATTATTTAACTAGTAAAAATATAAATGTTGATCCATTAAATTAAGGGTAATATTATACATACACTGTTAGAAATAAAGCAAAGACAGCTATTGTTATGTGGTGCAAAAAAGTATGATTTTACTTAAATATTATATATTATTAAACAGATAAAAAAATTGTCTCTAATGCGAAATTTCATACTTATTGTGTAATCTTAATTGGGGAATGAACTGTTCAAGCTATCACTATTAAATTTAAACCTAAAGAAAAATGTTTTAATTATATTGGACCTCCTACTTATAAAAGAATTTTTATGATATACGTAAATAAATGAATGAATAACGAAGAAATATCTTTCTAATAAAAATACATAATGGTATATATAATTTTATATAATAAATTATTTTTATCAATTACATGTAAAAAAAAAATGTACAATTTTAAAATATAATATTTTTCATACATTATATAAATTCTATAACAAAAAATAATATATAAGAATAAATCATATTTAAACACAAATAAAATAAATGTAAATACATTTTAAAATAAATTGTGATTTTTTATTTATGCATGGAAAATTACGGTAACTATATAACTATTCTATGTTTTGAGATAATTTGAGTTTTCAAATGTAAACACTAATTGCTTTAGTTTTTTAGTGATCCACCTTTATTTTTTTTACATAATTTTTTTTTTCTAATAATTAATTATTTCGTTTATGAAATATATATTATATTCATTTTTCTTTGCACTATAAAGAAATTTTATATGTTTTATATTATACACAGTTGTCTCTCTCCTAGTTTTCATTTGTATATAATGAAATATGTACCTTGGAAATTAAATAGAAAAAAAATTTGTAATATTCTTCCTTTCGTTTTATTATAATATTTATTATTTTTATTCACTAGTCTATTTCATTCCCTTTTCCTTAATCCATACATTCCACAGTTTAAATTATATCCAATTTATATAAAAGGTGCTAACCAATTATTATATAACCTCATTGTTTGCGCAGTCCACTGTGTCACCACAGTTGAATTATTTATATATTTTTTCTAATTACGCTTAATTAAACGGTTCCACATTTTATTTTCCTTTTTTGTTCTTTTTACCCATTGTGGATACGCAGCAACTTTTATATAATGATCTGGATCATCAACTAATCTGCCTTTTCCCCAGTGTTCCCAATAACGAGATAAGTAAAATTTATTGGGTAATAAATCACATGCATACTTCTTCTTTTTAATCCACTTAATCAATTTGGGTGCCATCACTTTATGGTAGGAGCATATATTTTCATTGAACCAAAATTTACATTCTGATGTTATATAATCTAATACATGTGTTTTAAATCATTCTATCCATTCATCGTCACTCCAATTTTAACATACATCATAAATATTTGATTGATAATTTTCGTGCATATTGGGATTATTATGCATCCATTTATTATCTAAGTTTTTTATCAAATTATTAAGTGAATGCTTTTGTTTTCAATCCAATCATTCCTTTTCTTTCCAAAATACTCTGTCATTTCTTTTTCCTGTCTACTAAGCCAAAATTTCTAAAGAGATTTTTTATATTCTTCTGATATATTGATTTCCTTTATCTTTTATCTTAAATATACTTTTTGCATATCTTCTAATCTATTATAACATTTAAAATGTGGAGGATTTGTTTCTCCAGTAATTATCTGTATAAAATATTTAAAAAAACATATAATTTTTACAATAATTTTTAAATAGAATTAACTAATATATAAATATATTTGTTTGAAATATTTTATCTTACCCCACTACAGTAACCATCATTTGAACTGGTAGAGGATAATTTAAATATAACAGCAGAATCCGATACAAAAAAGAATATTAATTTCATCTTTAATAATATATAGTTTTATTTTTTATTTTTTAATTTTCCAAAAAATGTAATAAATTACAAAAGCATGCACTCCAAATTAATAAGTATAAATATATAACGAAACAATGGAAAATGAATTATAATAAATATTTAAATTAGTATTGGAAATAAAATAATAAAATAAAAATTTTTATATAAAAAAAGTATAGATCGAAAAAATTAAAAATTATAATCCTTATTAAGAATTAATTTTCTATAAACTTTTTAACTATTTTATAGAGAAACGTCTATATATACTTAAATATAATAAAAAATTTATTTATGTATATGTATCTACTTATTATAACTTTAATAGTATTTTTAATTATTTTATTTATTATTATTTTTTTTTATATATTTAATTTTAAAATATAAATAATAATTATATATAAAATTATTGTAAAACATAATATAAATATATATATAGATAGATAAAACGTCAATTGTTAAATAGGTTATCCGATTATTTTCTTCTTAACAAGTATTTATATCATTAATATAACCTAAATATATTTTATAAATAAATGCAGTAAAAACGATATATATTCTTATAATTATAATATTTTTTTTTTCATGAAAATATTATTCTGTATATTTATATTTCTATAATAAATATAGTGATATAGAAATGAAAATAAAAATTAAATTAGAAGAAAATATAAAAATAAATTATTAAAATTTAGAACTTAAACTTATATTATATTTAAGCATAAATGACATTTACACATATGGAAATAATAAGAAATTAATAAAAAAGTTTTTATCATTTAAAATGGACTGTATTTTCTTTATGTTATTTTATTTTTTTTTTCAAACAATTTTTTATATTATTTTCGGAGCCTTTATAATCTTATTCTTTATTCTCCTTATTTTTCTATTTTTTTTTTTTTTTTGTATTTATTTTATGTATTATATATATTACTTTTTATTATTTTTATTCTCTTAGTTTATCTCTTAAATTTTTGAAACTTGTTATATTATTAATTTTTTCATTTTCTTATGTTAATTATTTTTTTTATTTAAATATGTTAATTATTTTTTCATTTACATGTGTTAATTATTTTTTCATTTATTTATGTCTATTATTTTTTCGTTCACTTATGTCAATTATGTTTTCGCTTACATATGACAATTATTTTTTCATTTTTTTATGTTATTTTTTGCTTAATATTTTAAGCTTTTCTTATTTTTTTTCTATTAAAAGTTCAGTAAAATAAATTCTGATCCATGGGATCATTGAAGCAATAATTGTTCAATTAAAAGAAATATTATTACCATATTTTCATTTTATTTTTTTTATGATTGAATAATTCTTATATTAAAAAATAAGAATAAATATAATGAAATATTCTTGAAAAAAAAAATTATGTATCTGTTTCTTTGGTATGAATTCTGATAATTTTCATATAAACAAAACAGCATAAATATTTGCTTATATAATTTTTTATTATTATATTTCCATAAAAGGAATATTATTTGCCATATTAGTAAAATATTCTAAGGAAAATATTTTTTATTTATGATTATATTATAAAAATCGTAATTTTAAAAAAAGTTATTATTTTTTGGAAAAATGCTATAAGATAATTTAAAAAAAAAAATTTTACTAATAGGAAGTAAAATACTATAAAAAATCTTAGTTCGGAACTTTTTTTGATTATTGAAATATGCTTTACAAGATAAAAAATGGATTATGTTTTAAGAGGAAAAATTAACTTATTTAATGTGAATATGAGTAATTACTTCAAAGTTACATAATATATTAAAAGTTAATAACATATTTTTAATGAAGACAGAAAATGCTAATATAATAAAATGTATTTAGATAAAATATCATAACACGAAAATTGAATAATAATGTTGTAGGGAGAATTAGTAATATCATTCCCATGTTTTCCCATAAGGTTGTTCTTTTTATTAAAATTTCATAAATCCTTATTAATAATTACTTTACATTTTAGCTATTTATATTTTATGTAATATTTAATTCAATCCTTTAGAAATGGTTTCTATTCTATAGCACTATCTAATTGAAAATATTTCCAACAATTGTAGTAAATTATAGAGCATATTTATTTATGGTATCTTTTTATTATACTTGTAAAATTAAATAAAGAACATTTTGTTTTATCAGTATATATATATATATATATATGTGAATGTGCTTTGTTTATTGCATTATATATATTATGTAGAAAAGGAAATTCTTAAAGAAAAATATAATTTTTAAATAGGATTTTTTAATTTTGAGAAAAAATAATTATAATGAACACAAATACAGTTAACAGATGAGAATTTAAATACATACAATAAATGAACGATATTAATATGTAACATCTATTAACTCATAACAGATTAAGATGTTTTTATTATGTATATAGTATATATATATGTTTATATAATTTATGATATAGTTTTTGTGTAAATTATCATTATGTTTTCAAGTATATGAAAAGTTTTTTTTCTTATTAATTTTTTTTTTTGAGAAAATTTTATATATAAATTAAAACATAGAACTGTTAAACAATTGGTATGTATAATAGATACAAAGAATTGTATTTATAAACGTGAAAATAAGTGTATATTAAGAAGTAATGGAATAAAATAGAATTATATAAATTTTTGAAATAATATTGTATGAATTCAAGAATAGTGTTAAAGTTTTTTTTGTTTTTATTTTAATTCCAAATTGTAATTTTTTCAACGTTTATCATTTTCTGAAATCATTAGTATTAATATTTTATATATATATATGTGTATTAACATCTTAATACTTTCAATGAATCAAGTATTAACATAGTGTTCTAATGGATAATACTAGACATTTAAGAAACGTATATTTAATTGGAATGTATTTTAAATGCTTCCATTTTATACTTCATAATTAATGCTTATTATTTCGTTTTTATTTTTTTATATTCTTCTTCTTTATTTCCTTCAGGCATTGCAAAATTTAAATAATATTTTTTGTTAACAGTTTTTTTTTTTTTAAATATCATCTAAATATATGATTGATGTACACTTATGAATTTATAAGTGTGTTTTTCTGCTACTTCATAGGATTTATATACTGTACTGTAATTAACTCAAGAATTTATATGTTTCATTTTCACTTATCCACTCTTCTATATCGTAAATGAAACTGTCTTCCTCCGTGTGAAAGTGGAATTCCTTATTTCTTGTATTTTCTAAATCATTTATGTTATATTCAATTATTTTTTCTGTAATTTCTTGTTTTTTATCTGAATAATCTTCTGTTTTCCACTCATTTATGGAACTATCCAAATATGATTCTTTATTTTCAAAGTTCTCTTATTTACATTTTTCTAATACTGTCATAGTACTAGAATACACATTTTTGTTAATAATTTTTTTTATATATATATATAATTCTTCATAATTTTCTTTGTTCTGCAATTGATCTATATTTACTAGTGATACGTAATTTATGGTTTCTTCATTTATACATTCATCTAACGTATTCTGGAACTCCTCTGTCAGTCTTTTATGCCTGTCATGTTCGAAATATTTTTCTATAATAATAGCCTATTTGGGTATCCACAATTTCTGTAGACTTTTTTCTCTTAATAAAAATATATCTTTGTAATATTCATTTGAAAATCACTTTTTTAGTTCTACCATTTCTTTTACGTAAGCTTTTTCTTTTTTCATTAATTTTTCAAATTATTAAACCAATCTCTTTTTTCAATTTTTCACAAAGATTTCCATGTTTTTCTGTTCATTAATTCAATGGAATTTTTTGTTTTTCAATATCATTTTTACTTTTAATATTCTGTGGAGAGTTTATCATTTGTTAAATTAGTATATGATTTATATTCTTCTTTTGCGAAGTTCTCTAGGCACAATTCTAAAAAATCCCCTTTGTTAAATTAGAATACATTATCTCTGCTTTCATTCAGTACTTCCATATGTCCTTCTCTAATGATTTTATTCTTATCCTTTGTTCTATTTGATATATTTAAAATTTTTATATTGTTATCTCATTGTATTTTTATTCTTTTTTTGATTTCTTCTTCATCATATGTATGGTGTTCCATATCATTACGAGTTAAAATTTTACTTATCCTGTAATAATATGAAGATATTAGTATTCTTAGGAATTTCACTTTCATTGGTTTTATATATATATATATATATTTTTTTAATAGCCTTATTAAAGAGTTCTATAATATAAAAAATAGATTTATGAAATAAATTATTACAATAATCAAATGTTTATTACATTTTTAATACTTATATTTTATATTACTTTAATAAAAAGGGAAAATACAAATATAACAGGAATGCTTATTAAAACAGGTGATACGTGTGTTATATGTAAATTTTCTACTGTACGTTTAAGTTAGTTTTAAGAATATTTGTTATTTATTATATTTACTTTAAATAGAAGAAAATTAAAGAGTATTAATTGTACCTGAAGCTGTAAGGGGTTCTTTTGAAGAAGGTAAATCTGGAAGAGTTTCTTTATCAGGTGATGAAATAATATCAATATTATGAGATATTAAGGAGACTGAATTATTTGCTATAACTGCAGAATCAGTTGTAATTTCTCGTGGAGATTCAAAACCTTTGGAATCTGCTGATATAGAATCAATTGCAGATTGTGACTGTACATCTCGATCATCTGTATTTTTTGCAGATGAATCCTAAAGGAGAGATCTTTTCTGTTGTCATCTATGACCTTGAGTTCTAATATATTTGTTCACTTGATGCTGTTTTTGGTAATTAGATGATGTTCTTGTGCCTTTTCTTCTTGTACTTTTCCGCCATTTTTTACTATTTTGTCATTTTCTGCTATTTGATTCTTTTTTGTCATTTAACCTTCTTCTATTTGACCAGACGTTCGATACATTTCTTGTTTTTTAACGTTTACTTTAATTACAGCTTTTTTGTAAGGAGTGGTTCCCAAGACTAAACTTGGAGTATTTTATTAAATGTATGGGAATTAATTAGGTCGCTATTTCCTTGCGTTCGAAATTTGATTTGTGGATTTTTAGTTTTGTAATTGTCATTATTAAATTTTCTATTATTATCAGAATGATTCTTCATATTTTGAAACCCCGTTTTATATTCTTTACATTTAATTATATAATCATGATTACTATTGCGTACATATATATACCCTTTTTTAAAGTATTTTATATCATTCAGATATTTTTGATTCTGTTCACAGAAATTTTGAGCATCATATGATAATTACAAAAGTTCTCTACAATTATTATATAAAATCAAAGGACACCTGTCATAATTAGTAACTTAATTAAAAGGACCTTGTAAATAATTATTAAGTAATTGTTCCAAGTTTTGTGATTGACTAACATGTTCTGGTGGTTTATCTTTTGCCTTAATTAAATAATTAACAAATGATAAACATTTAATTCTAAGTTGTTATCATTCAATTTAATTAAGGAAGTATTTTATTTATGTAAATAAACATTAACCTTTATAAATCTCAACTTTTTTGCATATTCTCCTCCTCCAAAACATAATTCACTGCTGTTCTAAATTCAAGTGAATTATTAAGAATTATTTAAGAACTAATTTTAATGTTAGCTGTATTACCACCTTTTTTATCATAATATATATATATATATGTATATACATACATACATAGGAATATTAAGGAATAAATTTTACCTCTTTCATGATGAAATTATACTATGACTATAGGTGGATGTATATAATCATCTGAAAGAGAAATAATAGTATATAATTTTTAGTTTTTTAGAAATATAATTTTTAGCTAATATGTACTGAAAAAAACTATAAATTTATCAACTATAAATGAATTTATATGAGAACTATGAATTAAATGGACGTATAGTTATTTTATTATATGCGCTTCTTAGCTTTTTTTTTGCCGTAAATTAATACATTACAACTGGAAATATGTTTTAACTATATTTTAACATTAAATCACAGTTATATATATATATATATATATATATATATATATATATATATGTTTATATAAAAGTAATATTCGTTTTATAAGGAAAAAGCGAAATAGTCAACAATAAAAAATTACATATGAGAAATATTACTAAGTAATATAAAATTTATAATATAAAATTACCATAATTGTTTGTAATGAGTCTTTTTTTTCCCATCTTTCTCAATGTAGATTCATACATGTAAATATTATTATCTACATTACTGAAATAATTTTTCCATTTTTTCGGGAATTGATCTGTAAAACAAGCAACTGTTAAAACTGATGTATGTTTATTTTTCATTGCTTTAATTTTTTTTCATTTTGGATACATATTATTATATTTCTATAATTATAATGTGTACATGTTTTCACATATACTGTGTCATTTATAGAGATGAGAAATTATAATATATAAATTAAGCTAATTTATCCATATAGTTGTGAAAAGTACATAGCATTAAATTCTAATTATGACACTCAATATTATATATGTATATGATATATATAAAATTTAATTATTTACTGTTTACTTTATTTAATGGAATATTTTTAATATAGTTTAATTAATTATTTATATATGTTCATCAGTATATGTTCACTACGAATTTTATGTATGAATGATTCCATTTTACATAAATTTTAATAAATAGAATATGTTTTAAGAATATTAATTTTTAAATATAATTTTGACTGTTCATGCAGAATTTGAAAAATTATTAGGATACCCTTATATAAATATTATTTATTCTATGTTTAAAAAAAGTAAAATAAATTATAACTTTGTAATAAAAAATATTAATATAATAATTCTATGTAAATGACATGATGTATCATATTAAATTATGAAAAAAACATTGAAGTCTCATAATTATGTATAGTTAAATTCGAATTACTAGCCTATAAAAAGATATCATTCATTTTTTGATTTTCTTCTGCTTTTAATTAACTATATAAAAATTTATTTTTAAAAGTATTAAAAAATATTTAATTAGCACAAAAATTAAAAATACTTATGTATTAATGCATATTTCTTTTTAATATATGAACTGATTAATTAAAAATTACAGAACAATTTATACGTACTACCATTAGCCATAGATTTAGTCAATTATGTAAATATATTACTTCTAATTTTAGTTCTTTATTAGAAACAAGTTCATGAGAGATAAATTATGGTGAGAAAAATATAAAAATATATTCATATTAACTGATAACACAATGTTGTAAATATTTATTAATATAAATTATTATGTTAGTATAGTTATCTCTAATCAATTTATTATATTAAAGAATCATTTTTTTTGTTTATTTTGATTTTTGAAATTTAATTTTATGAAATTTTTATGTTCCTTTTTCTACGATTTCTTTTTGTTTTAATTAATAACATTATATACAATTTCTTTTTAAAATGTGCTAATTAATAACAATATAAGGAGAAATATATATAAAAATAAATTTTTATTTTTTATGATATTATATATTTAAATAGTCATTTTTAATATTTTAGATATTTGAAAAAACATAATATTTAATGGAGGTATGATAATTGGTGGGAATACAGGAACATAAAGAAAAATATGATTTTTTCAAAATTTGAAATAATGTGGAAGGATTTGCATAATAATTGTTTTCAAATATATATGTAACAATATTTATATGTATTTTGATATAATATATAATTTATTGTTACATTTGTGTATAACAAGAATTTATTTTCCACAGAAAATTATTTAATTTTTAGCAGTATACTATATAATTATTCTATTAAAACGTTTTTTTGAGTTATTCTATAATATATATATTTAGCTAACATTAGATAAGTGAATACAATAAAATTTTCAATAAACATATATAAAATAGAAGAATAATTGAACCGTAAATATAACACGTAAAAAATAAAAGCTTTCAAATTAGCATAAAAATGATTGTTATAATAGCATTATCATTTATAATTGTGGTTTTTAATAATTTTTGTTTGAGCACTCATTTATATAACGTACTTCCTCTAATTTCTGAATTATTGAAACAATATGTTTATAGCATTTCATTTTTTTATAAATTTCAAGTTTTCCATATATTTAGGTTTTTATTTTATGAATAATATAGATAAAAGTCCATAAAAATGGGATTTAGAAACAATGTTTAGTATAAAAAATGTTTTAAAATAGTTTAAATTTATTATCATGAAAAGGTAAAAAGAAAATAAGAAGAATATTTCTATATTTGTAACAAAGTGGAAATATAAGTACTTAATGATATTAATATTAATTAATATAAAATATGTTGACAATATCATTTTTATTATTAGCATCTGATGCAATAGTTAACGTTATTATATTATTTAATTAATATATATTTACGGATATATTTTATATCCTTCAATTTTATAGTGAATATACTAAATAATACATGTATTAAATAAAGGGATTATATATGAAAGAAGGAATGATTATTATGTATTTCAAATATAAAATTTTCCTGTAAAAATTTCTAAGTCTTTACTTGAGTACAATATAAAACATACAGAGCAATGAGGTTTTAATATTTTAATCACTTGTATGCATTTAATTGCCTATTGGTATTTCAAATATATTTTTTAATAAAATAATTCATGAGTTTTATATACTTAATAAAATAAGTAAAATAATATATTTTTAACGTATCTTAGATAATTATCTTATGTATATATTATATAAATAATGTGGATATTCTGTTTCATATGGCAATGTTATTAATTCTGTATGGTATGATAGAAAAGAACGTTTGATTGATTGGGTTAATGCATTGTAATAATAATTATGTATTGCATTTTTTTATAATAAAATCTTAATTCATTTTATTTTACGTTATTTTTTTATGAAAACTGTGATTATTTTTCAAAAACGAAAAAGTTAAGTCTATAGAAATTTTATTTAATTATTAAAATAATTATTTTTCATATTATTATTGTAAAAATTATGTTATAATAATTCATAAAGATTTATTAAATTTTTGATGTTGATGAAGAATACAGAATATTCATATCAAAATTTTATCGAATAAGTACTAATTAAGTTTTAACACATACTTAAATATATGGAAAAGTGAAAAGAAAAAAGAAAACGAGCAAAAAGAAAAAATAATAATAAAATAAATTAACGAGTTTTAGTTATTAAATTTAAATAAAAAAGGATGTATGAAAGGATATTTAATAATATTTACATAATTCTTAAAAAAAGTTATTTGTTTTCATGAAAATAGTTCTATGTAATCTTATTAAAGATATCTTAAATTTTCTTTAAATTTGAAAAAAAAAAATTTTGTCTTTATTCATCGCTAAATTTTCTTGATAGTTATGTAGGAATTTTTTTTAATATTATACTTTTCTTTTATAACAGGCTTTTTGTATAGTTGAATAAAGCAAAATAATTTTTGAATTTGCGTTTATATGTGGTAATACATTTTATATTTTCAAATTTTTACAATTTTACATATTGCTTTCTTTATCATATTTTGTATAATTTTATTTTTATTTGTTATATGTGATAAAATATTTACTATTTACTATACTTATGTTAATTTTATGAATTTTCTTATATTTTTATATGTATCATATTATATACAAATTTTCTATATTTAATTAATTTTTAACATAGATATTCTACCTCATAGTTAAAATTATATATCATTATTATTCTGGGGTAATTTTTCACTTATCCATTGTATGTTATATAGATTTATTTTATGTTTTAATTGAATATAATTTATTTTTTTTATTTTTTTTCTTAATATAAGTCAGCATGTCACCTCATCATCCGAGCTTTTCAGTATATGCTTTTTCTAAATTATTTTGCATTTATTTGAAGTCAATAAACAATATTTCACCTAGAATAATAAGAAAATTGTAATCCAGTATTACCAGTTCTTCTTTTATCCGATTTTGGAGCACGGATCATAAACTTCCGCATATACGGATCATCATAATAATCGTCTATTATTTTTTTCCTTGATACTTTTTTGTGAAAACATCTTCCAAAAGGAGTAAACTATTATAAAAATGAATAATAAAAGATATATTGAATTTTTTTTTTCATTAATTATAAAATTTTATGGAAATTAAAAATAGGAAATAAATATATTTTGGATTTTATTGAAGAACATTTACTTACTTTATAATAAAGGAAAATAGTGGAAATGATTCCCGCTATCAGAGTAAATGCGATTCCCACGCGAAAAAAATTGTTTTTGAACGTGTTTGAATCACTATTTAGTTTAATTCTAATTCTTCTTCCGGGAGCATATAAATTCAATTTTACTCCAACAGTTTCAGTTGCGCGAACATCCGGCTCTCTGCAGTTTTCTGATGCATCTCTTGCTAATAGTGGATTTTTGCGTGCAGCATCTTTACAGGAGCTCTTATAGTTCACATCTGATGACTCTGAAGAAGATGATTGATCTTCATGTCCTGAAATGCCACTTGATACTAGGTTATTACGTTGTAATTCTGCAGATACAGAAGTTCCTCTTTGTCCATAGGTTGTAAAAGGACCAAATGTCGAAGGAGCTTGAAGAGAAGGTGATAATGGCATAAAATGAGATTTATCAGATGTCAGAAAAATATGACAATTAAGTTTTCCACCTTCTTTTGTTTTATCTGAAATTTTGTCTTCGTCAAAATCAGTACACTTGAAATAATAAATTGAACCTGTAATATTTGTTAGGGAACTCCCTGAACGTGATGTAACGCCGGATGTTAAGTTGGAAGAGCTTTTATCAAGTTATCGCATTTTTTTTGTTTGGTAGATTTTAATGTAGACAACAGTATATTAGGATCAAATTCGTCATCGCATTTAAAATAGTCTTCGCAGTCTATCAAGAATGAACCATAGCAACATGCATCCTCCCCTTTACGCTCATTATATAATGTAATAATATATTTAAGGTAATTTTCATATTTATCAAGTGTAACAACTTTACATGTGTCAGATGTTTTAATACTGTCATAATTTTGAAAATAATCATACAAATATTTTTCTTCTTTCATATCGTTTAGTTTTTTTATAATATCATCATTAAACTCATATTGGCAATATAACGCATTAGAAATTTTTCTAATATTATCTCGAACCTGTTTAAATTTATTAATTATTGGTTTGGCCTTATCATTATTTGTATCATCTCCTAAAATTTTCTTTATATTATAATATGTCCAATATCTATAATGTGAACAGAGAGTTGTAAAATTATTTGTATTAACATATCTAGATAAAATATGTGTATTTCTTAATATTTTTTTACAAAGATTGTAATGCTTTTTTTCAGTATTATCTTCATCATTATTGAATGCAGTACAGTAAACATCATAATTATTTTCTTCAACATCATTATCTAATTCTTTGTATATATTATATGAAAAAGACCCTTCTAAAATTTTATCCTATAAATTAAGTGGGGATAATGAATTAGATGTAAATTTATAATTTTTTATTATAGAAGTGTTTCTAAATGTGTTTTAGTGGCATTCAGTACTTAAATTATAAGATATTAATTATGTTTTTATATAAAAATTAATATATACCCATTCGTTATCACTAGAAACTGACATTTTTTTTTTGAAAACTATAAAATACAAGAAAATGTCAGCACATTATATATTCATTTATCCATATATAAAAAATGAAGATATAAAAATTAATGATATATATTATGAATTTTTTTTGTGAATTTTCAAAAATAAATAAATATTTGTTAGCAGGAGATATTCTATAATTCTGGTTAAGGATTAATATTCCATAACACCTGTGACATTTAATAAAATATTAATTTTTAATTTCCATACAAATAAATGAATGAGTTTATAAATTTATTGTAAAAACTATAGTATTAAAAGTGAATATATTATTTGTAAATATTTTATTTATTCTATTTATATGTAACATAATAAAATATCCTTTGATTATTTTAGTTTTTTAATATATGTATTTATCCATTTTGTCCTTTTAATATATAGTCTATATATAAATTTCCGCATAATAACTATATCTATAGTATAAATAATTATATAGATTTTACGTTTAGTACTATTTTACTTTAATTATTTTGTAGAAACTCTTCCGGATGTTTTTGTATTATGTATTTTTTTTTAAGAAAATTTTCTGAATAAATACATAACATTTTTTTTATATAAATGAGATAGAAGTAATATGTATGAATATATATATTAATCATAAAAAAAATTGGTTTTAAATTAGATAAAAAAATAATTATTACTAAAAAAGATTTAACAATTGTAATTGTGCTACTTAAAGAGTAACTCATGAATTTATTATAATAAAATCGTTTCTTGAATTTTTATGGATTATACAAAATATTATTTTAATTTTTCTTTTTCTTTGCATTATTTTTATCCTTAAATAACATATTGATTTTTATGTATGCAACATATTAAAAATACGATCATAAAGAAAAAAATATTACATTAAATTATTAAAAAAATATTATTAAAAAAAGTAAGGTTTAACACTTATTTTTATTATAATATAAATAAGATTTTATAATAATATTAAAATGAACTGATATAATATAGATTAAAGATTTAAAATATACCAAATATTGTTTTTATTATGTTCAGGATATAAAATAATTATCAAAAGGAATTATTATGCTACTATGATATTCACAACATTTTTATGTTATCTTATTTATACATATTCTATTACTTAAAAATATATTTATCTAAAAATATAATAGAATTTTAATAAAATTTATTTTTCATTTTTTTGTAGGTAATTTTCTGTAATAGAAAATGTTCATTTTGTGTGCATTCTAATAGGATATGTTCCATACAGTCATCACATAATATCATAAAATATTTTGGAATAAAAATAAGGTATAAGATACCATCAGTATTATATATGTAAACTGAATGAATTTCTCTCTTCTAAGAGTTTTATGTATGACATAATGACTTTATTTGTTTTTTCAAAATAACTAACATTATAATGTATATATAATTTTATCTAATTTTTTTTTTTTTTTTATTTATATTACATTTTTCTTTTTGCTTAAAAATATTATATTTTACTGTTTATTTTGTTATAATACTGATAGTAAGAATATTATGAAAGTTTACAAATAAATGATTTTTAATTAAATATTGTGATATAAGTAAAACAAACTGTAATTAATATATTATATGTATCAAATAGTAATATTACTTATATTATGCATACATTTTTAGGTATAGTGAGTTATATTTTCATTTATGTTACTTTTAATTTATAAGGTATATTCGATTAAGATAATGATTTTTGTATTTTTCGACCATTATTTAAGTAATTTCATTAATAGTATTATTATAAATCACTTAACTGATAACCATACAGTCCAAATTGTTCTAGTATCACATTTTAATTCTTTTATTATTTATTTTCACTAAAAAGATTTTTTTTATTTATTTTAGTAAATATTTCATTTTTAATTATGTTTTTTATATTAAATTTGAATTAATTTTTTAATATCTTTTAACAATATTATTATCTAATTTTAATTATAACCCCTATTATAATATTATAATTCTTTTAATTCTTTTTATAATTTGTGTAATTTTTCGGTGATCCACACTTATATGTTAAATTTTTTTTCATAATATATGCTTGTAAAATTAGCTGGTTAGTAAACGTATTGATACTTTTTTTTTCTTTTTTTTTTTTTATATTGTATTCTTGAATTCGAATATGAAGATAATAATATTTATAATAAATGTAATTCTGAATATTTCATAAAAAATATATTCAACTATTCATTGTAGTTGCGATAACAGTTAAAAAGATACAAAAAACAATTCTAATCGTATATACATTATTTATTGTTAATTGTGATTTGGTATTTTTTCAGAAGAAACATAGTTAAAAAAAATATTATTAATTTAAAAAATTTATTTGATTATTTTTTGACTGGAATAAATATCATTTAATGTTATTAATATAACGTGTAACAGAAATGAATAAAATATGCGAAAATATATAATTAATAAATATAATAAAATAATTTATCATTATTATTATTTCATCAATGAAAATAAAAGTAATTGTTATATATTTTATTTTAAAACGTAATACATGTTTTGCATAAATTGTTTCATTATGTTTTAAATATAATTCGCAACATATTTTTATGATCTAGGAAATATAAAGAAAAAAATTCGTCATCATTATTTATAGTGTTTTAAAGGAGAATTCTTTGGTTTAATTTGAAATATTGCTTTATGCTGAATAATTCATAGTACACATTTATATTTAATATACATATAATACTGATATTTGAAAGTCCATATAATAAATGGAAACTATAGCATTACATAATAACTTAATATTTCAAATTTAGAGTTATGTTAAAATTAATATATATAGCAAAAACATTTTTATAACAATAAAATACATACTCATTTATAAATAGGAACACTATAATTATTTACTTTTTGTTAATAAATATTTTTTCTTTGTAATTAGATATCTATAATTTATATTATATTTACTAATTTATAAGAATGTTTATTACGTATTTTATTTTTTAATAAAAATAAGTCAAAAATGATATATATATATATATATATATATATTTTTATAAAATCTAAATGTAACTAAATAGAATGATTAATAATTCTATATATTTGAACATGGAAAGTTTTTATTTCTAGATGAATATAATCATTATATTTTGTATGCAGAACACATATTTTTCTGCATGTTTTTTTAAATAATTATATAGTATAAATAGTTAAACATTTTAGTACATAATACAGATTATAATTATATAACTTAAATACGATTTGTTCCATTATGTATTATTAATGGTGTTTTATGAAATGATCAAAATAAATTAGAATTTTAAAAAGAAATATAGTGTTTTATATGAGTTCACTTTATAAGGAAATTGCACTTTTAATTTTTATTTTATTTATATCATTATTTAAAATACTTATTTTGTGAGATAATGCTAGTACTACTACAATTATATGTTAAAGAACATTTAATATGCTATTCTTACTATTACATATTTATTTTCAGCTTATAATAAGTATAGGAAAATGCATAACATTTCAACAGATTAAAATCCATTATAAATTACATATATATATAATTCTGTAACAAGGTTTATTCTTTGTATATTTATCATATTTTTAAGTATAATAGACAATTTAAGAGAGAAAGAAATGCATTTTTATTTGTTATTATAAAAATTATAAATGATTTATGATTTATGTATTATATTTTTAATAAAGTGAAATGAATAAAATTCGTTCATAAACGAAAGCATTTATATATTTATGCAATTTATTTTTTTTTAATTTATATGAAGGTATATTAATACGGGTGTCCTCATATAAAAAATATAATGAAATAAATAGTGACAGCAAAACATAAGTAATATTAATAATAAATGTAATAAGTTATATATAATTAACAAAAATATGAAGAATTTTTGTAAAAAAGTTTCAACAAACTTAAAAAAATTATCTATTACGAATAAAGAGGAAAATCCTTAGCACGTTGCTCTTATTCCTAATAGTTCTCCTTCGATATCATAATGAAACATTTGATATTAATAGGAAAAAAGTTGGTAATTAAAATGATACTATAAAATTTTTTTTGGAAGTAAATGATATTAATTTAAAATATTTATAAGATGCAGAATATTACTTTTACACTAATATCATTAACACTAAAGGATAGAATGAACAGAAATATTTGCATCACCCTTTTTAAAAATTATGATCATATAATTAAATATACTAATAACAATAGTAAGAATAATAATTGTAATATGGATTTCAAGTACTTTACTTATATTAACAATTTATATCGAAACTACATAAAGGAATAACATAATGGTTTTAAGAGATAAAATTTAGTTTGTAAAGAAAAATGTTAAAATTATTATAAATGTAATATAATACATTATACATATAGCGTCTTATAAAAAATGGTACGAATAAATTAAAGACCCATTGAAAGCAAAGAAATAATGTTTGAAGTTACACTCACTATGCTTGGTGTTATAAAAAGTAAAGAAAGAAATTTTAAATTAATTATAATAAGAACGTTAATACAAAAAGAAAAAATAGCGATGAATTCTTTTTACACTGTTGTTTCAGTTGGTTATTCAGTGCTTATAATTTTCTTATATTTTTCTTTTCTACTAAGAATAACATCTGTTTATATTTATAAATTAAATGTATAAATATATGTATGTTATTTTTCATAAAAATTTATAATTTTAAAACAGATTAAATATATATATATTTTGTTGTTAATGTGTATATTAGTTTAATTATTTTGGAAAACGGTTTAGTGATATACTCTTAAAAAATTAAAAACATATATATAATATTCAACAAGTACAGAGGAAAAAATATTAAAGAATGCTCCAAATATATTTTATAGTAATTCTAGAAAAAATAAAATATGGATATCTCATTATTCTACATTAGACCATTAGGACTAACTAGGAAAAAACGTGCCAAATGTATCAGAATATTATTACGAATATTACAAAAATAGATTTATTCTTAAATATATTTAATAAGTAAAAATAAAAAAGAATATATGTGTAAAAAATTAAAAATTTTTATTTGATTGTTTGAGGTTTAACTTGTATATTCTGTTTTTGTATAAAGGAGAAACATATTCATTCATACTGTTTTTTAGTTTTTAAAGTAGTATGATTCTTCTATAATTTTTACTTTAAATGACTTATTTAATAATATGAAAAGTTTATATTTCAAGTTTATAAAAATAAATACGATTTTCTGTGTTTAAAAATATATTGTTTTTTTATTGTCCTATAAACTACAAAAAATGTGGAGTATTTATAATAACAAATTCTGTTCTATTTATGAAGTAGGAAAACGATTGAATTTTATATTTTTATATGCTTTACAATCTGAATATATGAAATACAAATAATAAAAATAGTAACATAAATGTAATTATAAATATATGATTATTATATAGAAGTTTTATTATAGCTTACGAATTAAATGCATGATTTTGTCAAAATGTATTTAATATACAATATATGAATATGCATTATATTGTATAATCATAACTTGCTTTATAGGTATAAATGATTTTAAATAATTTTTACATTTTTTATTATTTTTTATTTAGTAATATTCGTAACTTTAATACAATTTACATATTTCTATATTATTTTTTGTTGAGTACAGCATGTTTTTGAGGAACATCAGTTATACGTAAATAATATGATATTTAGGAATGTTCCTAAAGAATTAACATGTAAAACGTATTTTTAATGTATATTTAATTAGTGTATAATATATAATGAATATATGATTTTTGTGTTTAATTTCACTTTTTACGCTTATATTTATATTTATTGTTCTTTACTATTTCCAATATATCCATTTAGAAATGGTGCTAAAAATAGAGCAAACACTTTAGGTATAAGAAGAAAACTATTTTAAATATATATGTGGAAAAAAAAATTTTATATATATAAAAATTGAATAAAAATAGGTTATATGTTCTTAAAAATTAAAAAGGGTATTCGTAGATATGTATTTTTCAGAATACAGTAAAAAAATAATAATAATATAAAAAGCTAAGACAGAGTATACTTAACAAAATATATATATAATTTATAATTCGAAAGATTTGATATATATTAGAAATAGATAATAAAAGTATAATTAATATATAAAAGGTGACTTATGTTTTACCTAGGAATATTTAATGTATTATAACTAACCGAATATATATAAAAAAAAGAATTTAAGAAATATTTTGAAATATAAAAGCGATTGAAATATATATTTAAAATTGTAGTTTGCTTATACATTTTTTAATAGATAATTGAATGAGATGGAAATTATAAAAATAATGTTTTTTTTATGTTACTCAGAAGTTTATAAAGGATTATTGTGTATATTCATATATTCTATTGATGCTTTAAAAATAGTAAAATTTAAAATTATATTAATGTATTAGAAATACATTTAATATATTAAACAAATAGAAAAACGCTTTAATTTTTTTTCATTTGATTAGTAACAAACGCTGAAAGTAATAGCTATATTTAATAAATTAAAAGTCAAGTGCGAAAAATCTTTTTAAATATATTTATATTAATATATATATAAATATCTATACTATATGAATGTGAAAACTGAAAATACAAAAATAATTATATTAATTTTGTAATATACTTTAGGATATTGGTATTATACAGCATAATAAAAATTTTAAAATTTTACATATTTTTTTTTAATAAATTATTTTTTAGAAAATTAATTTGCTTACACAAGTCAACATCATTTTGTTGTCATATAGTTATTATAATACATTTAGAGTGTTATATTTTTATAATTATCTATATTCACTATATTCAACAAATAATATGAAATATAAATATTTCTACATTTATGGATATATTTCATCTATATATTATTTATTTTTGTTATATAACAGTCAACATCAAATGTATAAATTGGAATATTAATTATTTATATATTAACAGAAAATACATGTACTATTACCTTCTCAATACAGTTGTCAAAAAGTAATATAAAGCATTAATAATTTTCCTAAATTATATTATATGTTATTTTATATATTAAATTTTAGTATTTTATATCTATTTCCTTTTGTGTTCTAAATTATATTATTTAAAATAATTTTTTTATCGTAAGTTTTGTTTTTTTAATAATAATAATTAATAAAGATGTTTTTTTGCTGCATTTAATTTTGTATACTTTTTGTTTAAATGATCATTACTGAAAAACTTATAAATTTATGCTTTTTAAAAAGAAAGAAAAAAAAAAAATATAAATTTTTTAATACTATAATATAATATATTTTATTTTAGCATTAAAATAAAATACATTTTTTTAAATTATATAAAAACTTTAGCATTTCATAAATAATAATATGGTATGAATATATAAAAGAATTATATTGTATACAAATTTTTAAAATATCAAAATTTTGCTTGAGTATTAAATCTTGGAATATAATTATTTATTTAATACATGAACGTTCATCATATTGTAGGAATATAATGCATGTTATATTGTAATTTGTGCTATAAAAAATATTTTGTATTTTTTTTTATTTCTGTGAATTGTATATTATTATATGCTATGCAATAATTTATGTTTAACTATGCAATAGTATTTTAAAAGGTATAACACATAAAATATACTAATCTGTTATTAGAAAATGCAGAAAAAATATTTAATAATTATATTTCTAATATGTGTTAATGTACACATTCAAATAAACGTATTCTTTCTATTCTAATAAAATAAAATGTGTACGCTCCAAACAAGGCATTTCATTTTTTGTTTTTTCCGAATAGTATTTATATCAAAAATTTAGAATTGTTCTGTTAGAATATTAGCATATATATACTTTTTAAGTATGCACGAATAAAATTAGTTTTACCATAAATTATTAATTTATAACTTTGTTTTTCATGTAAATAAATTCATTGGTAATATTAACAAAAATATTTTTATAATCATTTTATCTTATTTGTACATTATAATTATATTTTATTTATGTAGTTTAATATTAGTTAAAAATAGAATAAAATAACCAAGCGCATAACCTTGCTTTTTTGATAATAAACTTTGAATATATAATAAATTGTTTAGGTGCTTGGACACATTTTAAAATTTAATAATTCTATAATTAATGGAAAAAATATATATTTTATTTTAGGTAAAATACTTATATTTATTCTTTTAATTTGGATAAGTTCTTATATTATGAATGCGGTATATTAACATAGGAGAGAGTTTTCCGCATATATATTGCTTCTTCTTGTTTTATATACTTGTAAGAATATTTTACTTTTGAGTAAGTAAATTTATCACAGTATAAATAATAAAAAAAAAAATGTTCATTATTATATATTTTTCATAAATCTTTAGATTATACGAACAGTGCAGGTAGAACACTATATACAAGAAGCAATATATTATTCGAAGAAAATGAACAAGTAATATAGAATTAAAAATATGTAAAGTGGAAGTGGATATGTTAATTCTGACATTAAAAAGATTGCATTGAATTAGAATATATTTGAAGGTGTTATTGTACGTATAATGGTAATACATGTGAAGCAAAAAAATAACTTAGGAAACGGATATTTGCTATGTGTTATCCATTTGTAGTATTACTTATATTTTTTTTGAAAAATTAATATATAGGAAATTTGGTCCTATATATAATTACAGAACATATATTGATCCTACCTAGAAAGATAGTTTAAATTATTCAGAATAAATGAATATCTCTTAGTATTTACTTTGCAGACATATTCTTTTAAACAGTTTTTTTATTGGTTTCTTTTTTTTACTTCATTAGAAAATTGATTATATATATCAGGGTTATAAACATTAAGGTGATTATTTAATTTTGAAGAGAGAGGAAGAACTATATTCCCTTTGATTTGTTTATTATGCATTTTAATGTTTATTTATGTACTCGTAAAATTCTTAAATTTAACCGTTGTAGTATAAGCATATATAATGGAATTATAGTCATAATTAATATATTTTTTTAAAAATAATGATTTTTATATAACTATGTTTTTCTTTATAACTAATGAAATTATAAGAATACACAAGAATAATTGTTGTATACTTATAAATGTTTTTATGAAACGTGGATAACATGTAAATATATATAAATACAAAAAAATAAAAAATTATATATTATATATTTTTAGGAGCCCATATGTTTCTATATATTTTTTGTATTAGAAATTATTTTTTTGAAATAATTTCTTATTCTGTCCTAATATGTATATGTAATCTATTTTTTTTTTTTTGAACCATAAAGAAGTAAAATTGATATTAATTAATATTCACAATAAAAATGTGCTTTATATACGATAATTATATGTAAATGTTTCATAGACATTTTCATTATAGTAAATTTGTGATCCTTTAATTCAATATATAAAATCACAATTAATACATTATAACGCGGCAAGTGCAGTAACTTATATTTTTAAAAATTATTTTTTATTACGTTTTTATTATTGTAAGTGATAATTTAAATTACACTTTAAGAAAATATTGTATTTATTACATTTAATTTTATTATATAAAGTTTTTCCATATTTAATAAAATCTCAACCATTTTTTTTTTGTGGTTATGCGTATTATTTTAAAGGTAAACATAAAAAATGATCTTCATAAAACAGTTAGTATTAGAATTACATGTTTCATAAATTATTAGATACAATAATATTTTTAATAAATTTTAAAAAAAATTTTATATTTCATGTATAAAAATATGGAAAAATAATAATACATTTTTGCTAATATTGTTAGCAAAAAAAAATACCAAATCATATATTTTGCCAAATTATATTTTTATTATTTTTAATTTTTCAAGTACATATTATGCATAGTATATCATACTTATTTCAAGACATATATAATTAAAAATAATTTAAAATTTTAGTAATTTTATATAATATTTCTGGAAAAAAATTTTTCTTGAATTTTTTTATTTTATATTAATATCACTTCTAAATATATATATAATTAAAAAAAAATTATAAAATAATTAAATGAATTAAAAGAATTTTCATTTAAAAATAATGGTATGAACTAAACATAAAAATTATAATTAAAAAAGAAAAAAGCTATTTTTATTTGTTTTAACTTATATTTTTTAATTATCTTAGGTACTATTTAATAAATTTGAAATTTTAAATATATAACAAACAATAAGGTTACACAAATTTTACAACAAATAGAGCTCAAAAGAATGTATAAAATATAATTTCTTTCATTTATTTTTTCTGCTAATTACATTTTATAATAATTTTTGTTTTTAGTAATAATAGTTATTTAAAAATAGTACGTTTATAATATGAAAATTATTATTGATTATTTTATTAAAATTAGTAATTATTTTCTTAATTAATAGAACAATATTTTTCATATGTTTTTTGCATACCATGTTGTAAGTGAATTCAGTAATTCGAATAATTAAGCAATCGTATATTTTTTTTTACTCTATTTTATAAGAATTAATAAAGACGTTATTTAATTATAATACTATTAATTAAATTATATATTTTGAATAAATATTAATATAAAATGAAATTATATAATTTTAATTGAGGAATTTTATAATATTAACATAAACATTTAAAGATATACTTTTAAAGTTTTTTTTCCTTTTTATTGTTGCAAAATGCATTATAGTTAGATACAATTAATTATGTTTTTTAGAAAAAAAACAAAAAGAAAATGTTTTAAATAAATATAGGATCATATGTCATTAAAAAATTGTTATATGTTTCAAATTTTTTTCTTTATATACTACAATATTAAAAATTTATATAATGAAAAAAAATTGTAGGTCATTTTTTTACGTTGAAATTGCTATCTTTATTATTTTAACCTGGATATATCATATAAACAGTAATGTGGTATGATTATATTATTTAAGGATAATTGCATCATTCATATTTTTAGAGTCCTATATTAATACGATTTGTTAATATAAAATTATTTTTTTTTTTAAATAATAAATATTTATTTTCATTAGAATTTATATAATAATTCTTTGGATAAAAATGACAATATTTATAAAACATTATACACAAGAACTTGTCGATTTCTAGAAGAATATGGACAAAAAAAGGGTTCGAATATTGTGTGGATAAAAGGAGATATACCAACTATTGAAGAGTTTGAAAAATTGTATCCACCTAATAATGCAAAAGTAAAAAAAGAAAGATATAAACATCCAAATGGATGTTCCTTAAATAATGCAGTAGGAGAAAAACAACGTAGGAAAAATATATTTTCTGTATACAAAGGAGCAGATCCATATTTTCAAAAACGGACGTTTGACAAAACATATTTTAAAAATAAAGTTAGAGATTTTACGAATGAAGATTTCAAGTTTTTAAGAAATAAGATAGAATTAAAGGAAGCTTTGTTTTATGTCATATCTATTTTTTTTGTACCAATTATATTAATACTAAATGTTATAATATTTCTAGACTGTGTATTTAATGTAAAAAATAGTGTAACAACATGGACAAACTCTTATTGTTTTAGTGTAGGATTTGTTATATTTACATTTATAGTTATGGCAGCCATTATTTATATTTACAGTAAAATTGTAAAATATGATAAGTTTGCACTAATAAAAAATAAGCTGAATAATACTATGTTCCCTTTATTATAGAGATCACTCAATTATTACTAACAAACACTATGAGTTTTAATTAATATATCGAATAAACAAATATAGCTGTATTTATATAGTTTTTAAGAATCTACTTGTATCATATTAACTTTTTTGATCTGCAATCTTAAAAATATGTGCTTTTAGTTTTATTTGCAAACATGAATGTTTTAATGTTTTTTATTGATATTTTAAATTATTTACAGAATCTAACATAGAATTATGGCTTCAAATTATTGTTTTTGTATTTAACTAATTTTTTATGGAAAATATATATATGGCACTAAAATTAATATATAAGAGAAGTCGTATAATTATATTGAAGTTTTGTGATAACATATATTTTATCTATAATAAGTTCTTCTTATTATTTTTTAACTTCTAATCTAAATGATTATTTGTTGAGGTAATTAAAAAAATACTTATCCCTTTTAAATGAAGAATAAATGTGTCTTGGTCTTTATATAAATATACGAAGTTAATGAATATAGTTGCAATATTATATTTATTTAAGTTTTAATTAAATTCTCTTTAGAAATTGGCTATATGTTACATGAATATTACTATGGTGAAATTAATTTTATTTAAATTATAAATCCACCTAATAAAATATTCTAATAAAATTAAAAGAAACAATAAAGTGAAATTTATTATATTACATAATATGGTACATTACAAATTATATTTTGTGTTATAAAAAAAAATGCCTCTTTTTATTTTTTTTTTTGGCATCCTGTTAATAATGTAGTATACTATTCAATTATCTTTATATTTCAATTGCAAAATAGTATTTAAATGTGTAGTATCTGCAAATAACATATCTTATTATTAGGAATCTGACAAAATATTTAATAACTATATTAAAAATATATACATATATTTCTGCTCTCACCATATAAAATACTTCTTATTGTATTTATAAAATATAATAATTATGCATGAAGTAAAAAGTATTTTATTTTATTACTTTTTTGAAAAGTATGGATAACTAAAATTTAGAATTATTCTGTTATACTACTGATATATATAAATATCTACTGGATATTTATTAAAACAATAAGTATTACATAGATTTATTGTGCTGTTTATTTCCTTGTAATAGTTTTATTAGAAATATAGGCAAATTTATTTTAAAAATTTATTTTATTATTTATGTTTTATATTAGTTTTTTACTAATACAGTATAACCCCTTTTTAAAAAATAAAATATCAACGAAAATAAATTTACCATTTTGTTAATACCATATGAATATACTGTAAACATTTTAGTTAGTTCAATATATACTACGAAATACATGAGTTAACACATAAATTAAAAATTGAAATGTTTGATTTTATTTAAAGTAATTAGGCTTATCCATTTTATATGTATACGCTCTTGTTTCACTAATGCATTACAAGAACATAGAAGAATATTTGCTTTATATTTTTTGCTGCTTCTTGTTATATAAAATTATATATGAACGTATGGGGCAATTTCGTTTGAATAAGTGTATTTATTATATTATAAATAATAAAAATGTTTTTTTTCGTTGTAATGCAACTTTAATAAGTTTTTAGTTAATTAGAATTATGAATAAAAAATAGTCTACTCAAGAACTGTTATATTAATATCAGAAAATACTAAGAGAAAAACTAATATAGAATTAATGATATGTTATTTAAAAATTAATATGATGATTAAGTGGATGATGTTTAGAATGATAAATCGGAATAGGATGAAATATTTTAGTCTTAGGATAAGATAATTCAGGTTCTGCAGTTAAAAATTGTTTAAGAAATAGTCATCAGTTTTACGTTAGAAATTTTTTGTGATAGATATATTCTTTTTAAAAAACTATAAGATGCGTTTTTCAGACTTATATATATTGATAAGAAATGTATTGAAATGTTCCAAAAATAAAAGTTTAAAATATTAAGAATTTATAAGTATTGCACTTGTATTTGCTATAAAGGAATACATTTAAAACTTTTTTATCACTTTTTTTAGTTTTTGTTTCATTAGGATATTTGTTATAAAGTAGAGAAAAAATACTAAGGCGTTAATTTTATTTTGAGGAATGATGTTCAAATGGATTATTATTATTTATTTAATTATGTATTTTAGTTATTATTTATATACTGTTAAAAGTCTTAAGAATATATAAGCCACTGAACTAATATAATATAAATTCAAATGATGGTTATAATTAATATATTGTAATAATATCTAATATTCTTGATATATATAATGAAATTTTGTTTTATTCTTATTGAAATTGTGCTTAAGAAAAATTAAATGTTGTATACTTATAAATTTTTTATTATACAAGCTACATAATATGCAAAAATATATTTATAAAGAAAAGTAAACAAATATATATGAAATATTTTTAATAGTTCGCATATTTGTATATTTTATTAGTCTTGAAATCAATTGTTTGGAAATAGTTCAGTACCTTGACTAAACATTTACATATATTATATTTTTCTCTATTCATAAAAATGTGATATTGACATGATTAAATATTCACCATAAATATATATACACTGTATATTAGTAAATTATATGTGTAAATATTTCGCCTAGATTTGCATTATAATAAATATATGATCCTTTAATTTAATGTATAAAATTACGGTTAATATAAGTTTACTCATATATTGAAATAATTTATTTTTTTAATAATTATTTTTTTTTTAGTAAATTTATGAAATTATAAGTAAATGATAATGTGATTCCATTTTAACGAATGATTTATTAACATAGAATTGTCAAGGTCAGAATTATTGAAGCTTTGTATTACGTGAAAAGCTTAAAGAACATTTTTATTTTACTTTTTATATAAAGGAAAATTTATAGTTCAAAATTTTTTATAAATATTACTTTAACATAGATGACAAAATACGGAGATAACAAAAATTTATATTAACTTTTACTCTCTACTATATTAAATATGTGTATTGTTCTATCAAGTTTATTTTTATGTTAATACATTTAATATATAGGTTACTCTATGCTTTTTATATTTATAAATTTATATTATAATTTATCTAAATATATATATTAAGATAAAAGAAAAAAAAATAAAAAATAATTTTATAATTTTAAAACGTTTGCATTTAGAAGTAATTGTAAACATTTTATCTAATTAAGTGCTATAGTCTTCATAAACTAAATTACATTTATAAAATATCAGGCATCATATGCAATTGAAGTATATACTTTTTTATTAGATTAAAAGATATGTTATAAATTAGATAATGTATATAGTGAATATTAAAAGAACAATTATGTTTGCCTAGTAAATAATGTCAATAATATCAATAAAATAAAATAAAAAGTTTTAATTATATAGTTTCATTTATTAACATTTTCATTATATTTTTATAATTATTAATACTTTTTTAAGAATAATCAGATTTTTTAAATTGTAACTTTTATAAAGTCAGAATAATTAATAACAAAATGTGCTGTTATACACAATATCTCTATTAATATGTATATCTATGCATTATCTATTTTCTCTATATTCTATATTATACATATACTAAATATTTCGAAATATTAAGAAATCATATATATATATATATATATATATATATATATATTTTTTATTTTATTTTGAAAAGAAATAATATAAAATATATTTATTTAATATTCTAAATTAAATAAATAATTTGCATGTTTTTAATATTTATTATTGAGTTCATCCTACATTCTTTTAATTAAAGTTATTTTTTTATAAATAACATTATGATAAAAATTTTGTAGTATATATTTAAAATTATTTATTATTGTATCATCATAAATAAAAATAACTTTTATAATTTTAATATTTTCTTATGGAAAAACAATAAATTATACTAAATAAAATAAATAATATTAGTGTCCTCTATCATTAAAGGAATATTATATTATTGTTATATTTTTGATAAGTATATTATAGGTTTAAATACGAATAAAAATGGAACAAAATATTAAGACCCTATTATTTATTAGAATTACAACATTCATCTTTTTATGTTGGACATACCATTTTTACAGTTATGTGGTATAATAACATTATTTAATGATATTTATGTTATTCACATTTTTTGTGCTCTATTTTTATTAAGTCCCTTTTTTCCCCATTAGATATTTTATTCTATTATATAACCAATATTTACATTTTTTTATTTTTTAGATTACTCTTAAGAAGTCTCTAGAGGGTGGGGACAATTACTATAGAAAATTACATGCAAGTAATTATCATTTATTGGAAAAATACAAACATAATAAGTATTTAAGATTTTTATGTTTAAAAAATGAAATTCAAATTAATGGAGTTTCCGAAAAAAAAGATATATCTCATAATAAGAATGATGATTCTGAAAAAAAAAAGCGATCGAAAAAATATGCATCAAATATTGCAGGTCATAAATCAGGAATGAAAAATAAATCTTGTATATTTAAAACAAAAAAATATTCCCATTTAGAAAAAAAAATATTCAAGGAACTTGATTATACGAGTTTTCTTCAAAATAACAGGACAATTAGTAATAAGGTTTACACAAAAATAATATGTAAAAAATACGGATTGCGTATTGTTTTACCTTTTTTAATTTGTTTGTTTTTATTAATAATATTTATAGTAGAAATATCACTAACATATAGCAACAGTGGTAGTTTATTGTATCATTTAGGTTTGGACAAGCAATCTTTAGAATCTTTATCAAAAAATAATAAAGGTCCATGGTCACCTATTGTAGGAGTATTGAAAAGTTTGGGAGAATTCTTGCAACACAGTACATCATCATCGGGTACACTTTCATGTGGCTGGTGTCAAGTAGCATCAGAAGTTAGTGATATGTGTATATTAGGAAACTTTTTTCGTATTCTAATATATTTCGTACCTTTCGTTTTATTAAGTATCACTCTTATATCAGGAATTCTTTATTACCATAAAAAAGTTAAAAAATATGAAAAAATTAAATTCGAAAAAAGGTAAATTACATACTAAAAAGTACCTTTTTTTCTGCAAGCATATCTTGAACATAAACTAATTAATGGAATATATATTAACATATACTTAATACAAATACGAATAATTGCTTAAAATGTTTTAAATATACCTATGTGTACATAGAATTTTTTTGATACACAACAGTAAACGTTCATGATCTTAGTTTTTTTGTGAATATTAAAGTTTTAACGTTTTTGGATTTGTATTTCAAAGTATTATTTCAGATTAATTGAATATTTTGCCTTAATACATATAATTTCGTATTCTTAAGGTTCCCTTTGTAAAAAAATATTTTTACATTATAATTAATTAACAGTAGGACAGTTTGTATAATTTTATTAATAATATTTACTAATTTATATATAACTATAAAGAGTACAGCTTTATAGTTTTATACTTTTTTGTGTTCTAAAATGACAATATGTTTTCAAAATTTAAGAAATATATGTTTACTATAAGTTGCCCATATATATGTTTTTTTTTGTATTTCATAAAGAGAAATTAACTTATTATATTACACTGATATATATATATATATATATATATATATATATATATATATATATATTTTATACTTAAAAATGAGACATATATTTTTTTAAATATGCTTAGTGATATAGATGTTATAGAATACTTTTAATTAAAAGATTTTTTATTAAATATTTAGTTTTGTAAGTTTTAAAAGTGAAATTATAAACATATAAAAAAACAGAATATTTATAATATATAGTTTATATATATTTGTTTAATTCCTTTGTTTTTAAAAATATTCACCATTAACTAAAGAGTTAGATACATTTTACTTTTATTATTGCTTTTAAATATGTTGTTATTAAAATTGTTTAAAATTAATTAAATATAAATTATATTGAAAATTTATAAATAAATATATTATATAGTTTTTTTATTTCTTACATCCTTAATGTATTAAATTAATAACTGTACATAATACTATTTTAATATATATTATGTTTAAATTTTTTCTTTAATTATTCTTTGAATTTTCTTAACAATATACATCTATATATATGCTACATATCTATAGAAATCTAAATGTTCCTTAAGTTTAATGGGAAAAAATGTACTATTTTCAGTATAGATATATATATGTATAAATAAATTTTTTATATTTGAGTTATTGTTTATACTTATCTATATATGTAGTTAATATTTTTTTACATATTTATGTGAACATGTATGGTTAATGTTGACAATTACAAATTCATTTTATTTTTATAGCAAATATTCTAAATATTGAAGTAAAAGCTATACAATACTATTAACATATGATATAGTTATGAAGTTTACATACATATTAAAAACTACTGTTTGTTCAAAGTAAAAACCCATACATATTTTTTTTTTAAAAGAATGCTTAAAGCCTACGTAAAATTAGATCATCATATGTATACATTTGTATACGAGAATATTAAAAATAATGCTAATAAAAATTTTAATACAAGGAATACATTTATTGTTATATTTTTTGTTTATTTTTTAATATAAAATATTGCCACGATTAGTTAAAACATTTTATTCTATGTAAACAATACATATATGCATAGATATCTGGAATAATTCTACCGTGACAATATGTTTTTTTTTTCTGGAAATATATTAATGTTTTTACTAAAAATATATACTTGAAAAAAAAAAAAAAAATATAAAGAACATTCATATAAAGTTTTTTAGTATAGTAATAATATTACGAACTGAACTTAGATATTATTATACAATAGTAAAAAATGAGTTTTTATTTATATTAAAATATACATTCCTTAATAGATTATGTAGTAGGAAATATATTCAATTTTTTTTTATATATGAGAGTATTCGAATGATTGTTTGTGCTTAGAAATTTCCTAAATTTTCTGGTTAGATGTACAAGATACAAAATAATAATCCGTTGACCTCTTATTACTATTATTATATTATAATAATAAATATTTTTAAGAAAAATAAAAGAACTTCTACAGTATAAGGTTTATTCGTATAGAATTATTAGTAGTATAATATCCATATGATTTTTACATACTGCTTTAATATACTGAATAGTACATTATATATATTCTCTACGTTCTATATTCCATATACATTGATCATTTAGAAACTACATGACATAATATGTATATTTTTTTCAGTTTTATTTTCAAACGAATTTACATAGAACATTATTTCATTAATGTACTATGTTAAATAATTAAATAATATATTTTTTTATTTATAATTATATTCATATTATGTTTTTGCAATGAAAGTTAATTTTGAGTAAATAATATTACGATCAAAATTTTGTAATATATTTTTGTATTTATTTTTCTTAATATTTTGAAATTATTAATAGTTATATACATTATATTAATTTTTTACTGAGCAAATAGTAGAAGAAATTTTTAAAATAAATATAGTACCATTTATTATAATATGTACGTTATATTATTATTAATTTTATTTTTACTGAATATATTAGAATACTAAATATTTATATCATGAAACAGAAAATTAAGTTTATCATGTTTATTAAAATTTACTTATTTCTCCTTTTAACTTCAATATATTGTCTTCATAATGATATGGTATGAATATATATATATGGATATTTACATTATTTATATTAGTAGTGTTCTATATTTATTAATACTGTTTTTTATGATGAAATTATTTAACCATACAAATAAAAAATATTTATGCTGTTCCTTTAGAGGGTATTTAGTAAATTTATGGATGAAATCTGTAAGGTATGTGGAAATTTAGATAGAAGAAATTATCGATCACTTGCAAATTGTAAACAGGATAAGTATTCGAATAATGTATATTTAAAATAAAATATTCGGAAAAATGGAGTTAATAAAGGAAAAGATATATCTAATAATGGAAAAGGACCGAAAGGAAAAAACAAACAATTAAATAGATGTTTATTAAATAAGGAACAATACTATACAGAAGTTATAGATTATAATAATTGTATCTTTGATGGAAAACATTTCCATTTTGAAAAAAAAATGGATTAAGAAAAAAGATTACGATGATTTTCTAGAACAACGCAAGAGAGTTTGTGATATAGCTTTAAAAAAAATTAAACTTAGGAATTATGGATTTGGATTTTCTATATTTATTATTTTCTTATTGTTGGGAATAGGATTACCTATATTAAAAGGCTATAAATTGTTAGATAAGCTTTCAGATGCAATCCCTTTTAGTTATATTATGGAGTTTATAGCAGATACTATGAGTCAAGTTTTAGAAAAATATATTTATCTAATATCTTTCTGCGTACTTATTATTATAGTATCAATCATACTTATAATAACGATTCCTAAGATTCTAAGAAACAATGAAAAATATAACAAAATAAAATTGTTGACTGAGTAAAATAAATAATAGGAGTACGTATTTTCGTATGATGAATTTGTTAATGTGAAATTATATCTGTAATATATATAAAATATATTTTTAATAAATATACCTAGAATTGCTATAATTTTGTAGATTCATACATGTATAAGTGATCATTTTTATATAGAATAGTAATAAATTTTGTTGTTGATATTTTTGTGAATCTGAATGCTTTAAAATTTTTCAATTTGTATTATAAATTACTGTTTTCGAACAAATAAATATTTTTGCTTAATATATATATTTGTGTACATAAATAGATTATTATATGAAATATATGTGCGAATTAAATGAATTTATAATATTAAAATTAATATAATTTTATTGATACTGTATTAGAATTTATATTTAAATAAAAAATATTTCTGTTATATGTTTTAAGTTCTTCAAGACTAGTATGATTGATTGTTTATGTAATAAAAAAATATATAATAAATTTTATATTATAAATAAACATATATTTTCTATATTTAATGAAAATAAGAATATGTACTATGTTACATTGATATACATATTTACTCAAAAAACATAATACATATTACATGAAATATTTTTATTACAAATATACTATAAAATGTATTTAATTAAAGCTTTTTAGTGACATGTTTTTTTTATTTTCCATTGTAAACAAGTAACTGTAATTATATAATAAAATAATATATATTTTATTCACAGATTTAAGTTTAGGAAATATAGTTAATATTCTAATTTTACACCTATTATTTTTTTACCCTATTTTGTAAGCTTATATATATTATTAAATATACAATTTATTTTGTTTAATTAGAAAAATAAAAACTTAAAAATTTTAAGAAATTATAAAATAATTTTATTTTTATATATATATAAAAATTAAAAAAGTTAAATGTAATTCAACTTGAATTTTGAAAATATTTTTTTAGTCTATAAAAAAATTTTTTTTTTTAAATTATATATTCTTAAAATATAGAAGAAAACACATATTTTTAATTTTGAAATTATTTTATATTACTGAAAATAATTTATTAAAAATATGTTTAATTTGTAGGTGAAGTAGGTAAATAAATTTTTACAGATTAATTCTGTTAAAAAGATTTCATTTTGATATTGCATAAATTAATTTGTAACCAAATGTTACTTTATAACTTTTTCATTATGTTCCATACTATGAACTTTACAATGTTTGTATAATAAGGTAAAATTAAAAGTATAGCTTAGAAAAAAAAAACAAACTGAATAGTGTCAACAAAATTATTAGAGAAATAAATAATATTCTTAGTACTTTTGTTGCTACTAAACTTATAATTACTGTAACGAAATTGTCATGAAAAATATAATTGAGTATCTCTTTATAAAAATATTTGAATTTATTATTTTTGCTAGAATATATCAATGTTTCAATAATGTTGATTAATTAAAAAATATATGTTTTTTGTTTTATTATATTGAACATGATATTAAGTATAATCCGAGAAATTTTATATCTAAATTATTGGCTAAAATTTGGATTTACACTATATTCCAAGATCCTACTTATTAATGTGTAATAATTAAAATGTGTGTATATTCTGAAATTTCCATTTCATAAATTAGAAAACTATCTGAAATTTTTACATGATAAAAAAGTTGAGCCCCCATATCTAAAATAGCATATGCGTATAAATGTGTATATAATATATTCCATGGTGACTATAAAGGTGGATCTCTATGAGAATTTGAAGAAAATTATTATCTTTCAATATTTTTGATCTTTTAAATATTATTATGCTTCTTGCTATTACATTTGTTGGAATATTTGTCTTAAAATTCCTTTTATATAAAGCAAATAAAAATGAAATATAAAAACATAAATACTATTCGTTGTTCATATAATTAACATCAGTGAACATTTTATAATTATATAGTATATTTGTAAATGTTATTTAGTTATCATATATTCATGTTTCCCCCTAATGAATGTTATGAGTATAAAACTGTATTGAAGAAGAAAAAAATAATTAATAATAGTGCTTAATAAGGAGTATTTAAAAATAATTAATAGATAGAACTATTCCTATATAAAATCTAGAAAGTATACTTTTTCTCGACTATCATCATGTATACATATCTTTATGAAAATACCACATAAAATAATTTTCACATGAAAACAATAATATTAAAATTGTTTTATATTAGGTTAAATTTTACATTCTACATTCTACTTAATTACAAGGGAGAAAATAGTAAAAACAATTTAAAATAATATTATAATAAAAAAAAAATATATATTTTTTTTTGAGAATATTTATTTTATGTTAAGTTTATTCTTTTTTCTTTATATAATAATAATACTAGCGTTGTGTTTAATGCTTTTTTCTTTCTTTTATTTTTCTTTTTTAATAATTAGGAACCATAATAACTTCATAATCTTGCGTTACATATTTAATTTTCATAATTATTTGTTTTGCATTTCAAAGAAAATCATATTATAAGTGTATTTTGTACTATTGAATATCAAAATAGTCCTAAATTTATGTTAAACTTTTCTTCGTATAATTTTATATCATTATATTTTTTATTTTTATAAACATATATTTATTTTTTCATTTTTAATTTATTTCATTTAATATTACGTTCTTCCTTATATATGACTTTTATATCGCTGAGTATTTGAAGTTATAATGTACGTAATATAAAGTGAAATTATACATCAAATGTTTCCTTGAGAATGGTATCCTATATTATAAAAACTTCCTTCATAATTTATATTTACACGTTCTTGTGTGTTTTGTAACGAGTGTGTTATTTCTTTTATAACTTCATCAAGTTCAATGATTTTTTTCCTTTCTGAATTACTATGTAACCATGATTTCACTGTTGTAAACCGTATGAAAGATATATATATATATATATATATATACTTAAAAATATAACTTTGGGAGGCTTTTAATTATTTAGTAAAATTAATAGTATTATTTGTTATAAAATATTCAAGCTTTTATGTATATTTTTATTTACCTTATATAAAAAATGTAAAGTCATTGTTGCTAGTAATGCAATAATTTTGTATTCTGGGAACAAATACATAAACCATTTCTGTAGGTGGTAAATTCTTGGTAATCCCGAACAAGGAGTTATCTTGTGCATTTTGTATCATATGCTTCCTTTAAACTGATTAACTTTTCACGAAAAGTGTCGTTATAATTTCTTTGACATTCCTTGTAATATTGAATATAAAGATTGTAGCATTCATCAATTTTATTACAAGGGCTACCACTAGATATATCTGTGTTACCATCATAATTGTGAAAATCATCATAATGACCATATAGTTGTTCAAGCTTACTTAATATTTCTTTAGGAATTTATTTTATTTCTCGTATGCATATATTTTCTGTTTGGGACGAAGACTTTTTATATCACTCAAACGATTAAAAATGATTGTTATATTTAGCTTCTGGGTTTATTTTGTAATATAAATATTTACAACGTTTTAGGCTATCCGTTTTATATTTCTCTTTATTTCAATTAGATATATACCAATCTCTTGACATGGATCAACAAAATTATCTCTAAATTGCACATATTTCCGCCCAGGGTTTTAACAGCACTTCCCCGACCATTATTCTGAGTATCTAATATAGCAGTATCATTGAATTACTGTTTATATTTAAGATATAATGTCACTTTATTCTCCTAAAAATGTACAAATATAATAAAAATATATAATTACACATAATCATATTTTCATTAAATAGAATTATATATCATGTGTAGAACAACGAAACCTAGGATACCACAATATATATAATAATTATAATATAAAAATAATTGTTACGTTTTCTCCTGTACTTACAGATGGTATTGTATATAAGTATACGTGAACTTGATTGCAAATGTAAATTGATATCATATTCATATTTATATAAATGGGAAAATATGTATAATATATTTTTATGCGATGTATTCCCTTTTTTCATACGTAAAAATAAAAAATATATATATT